>NW_025334029.1:6891303-7061121 GCF_019186645.2 Phyllostomus hastatus
AAAAACTGCATCAGAATTTATGTGCACAAAAACACACTATTGCTGTGTTAGCTTTTCAAATCTCAGTTTGTCTGTTGCATCAACTAGCAGTTACTTTGATGCAGCTACTTTTCCATTGTTAGGTTTATATAAATATTGTAATTGCCAAGATAGCAGTGTATATGTTTTTATTGCAAAAAAATTTAAATACAGATAAATCAAAACATTCCTTTCTCTAAGTTTCACAATTCAGCCTCCTGCTCAGAGGTCACCACAATTAACAATCTAACATGTGTTTTTTTAAAGGTTATCATTGAGTTTTTCATAGATAGGTATACCAAAAATTATATTGTTTTTATTCAATATACATAAATAAATGATGTACATATTGATATGCCACTAGCCTTTGTCACTTAATAAAATGGAGGCAGGTTCTTCCCATAATAGCACATAGAAATCTACCTCACTTTTTAACTTCTTCCTAAAATTTTAAAGCATTGATATACCATAGTTAGTTAAACCATTCTGTTCCTGATAGACACACAAATTGTTTCCCATTCTTTGCTATAATTAATAAAACCAAAATCAGTGTCTTCAAACATGAATTATAGGTTGACTATTCATTTTTTTAAATAAGAAAGATGTATTAGAGACCCTGGCCCATCCAACTTGTGGGCCCACTCAAGCTGTTTCCCAATGACTTTTCCATAAAAATGACCTGTCTTGGCTCATGCTTCAGACTCCCCTAAAATCTCTCAGACGGCATCTTGCCTAAGCATGCCCTGAACCTCTCACTAAGTGGCCCCAGGCCTGGCACTAGTGGCAGCCAAACTTGGTTTGAAGCTTGTCCTTGCCTGGGCACCTCCAAGCCCAGCACAAGTAGCAGCCATCTGCAGATCACTTTGTAGCTCATTCCAGGTGGCCCCGGGCAGAGCACAGACAGCAGCTGACCTTGGCCTGCACCTCCCAGGAGACCTCAGAGCCAACACACCAGGTGGCTGTTTAATTATCCCAATGCTGTAGTGTCAGCCCTGACATTTTTTTTTCTTTTTTGTAATGCAAGTGCCTAACTTAGCTTTGATTGCAGGGGCATCCACTTCCAGGACGGCTTTCTGGAATAAACATATTGTCAGCCAGAGTGAGACAGTATAACAGGGTGTAGGCTTAATGGGGTGTAGGCTGAGAGGCCCAAGGGACCCCCACAAGCCTAGCTTGGGGACTGGGAAAAGCAGCAGCACAGGAATTGAGAGTTATTTCGCATAGCAATAACAGCAGGCTAGCTTCATAGCCTGTGTAGAGCCAGGAAGACATGCATCACTTTGACCTATGGTGTAGCTGGGAAGCAGCTCCCCCCATGACAGTGCCTGCGAGAGATCTTGGAGATGGTTTGCTCCAGCCACAAGGCCACACTCCCCCCACCCCGAGACTAACTATGGCAGCCAAGAAAGACAGAGGATACAGGAGTGCTAGCAGGTGTAACTAATTGTGGGAAGAGTCAAAATGGGGTTACGAAAGAGGTTTAAGGCTGGGATTTAAACAAAAAGGCAGGCCAACGTGTGTGTTGAGGACAATGTGAGATCACAGGAAGAAAGTACTCTCATTGGCAGGCCATGAGGAGGTGCCATGTGGTTTCTGATTAGGTGGAGATCACAGAAACACAGCTGATGGTGCTGGAAACTGCAGTAGACCTGCACAGCCAAGCTTGGATTACTGGGAGGAACTAGAAGTGAGCTGCAGATGTTTTTTTTTTCTTCTTCTTCCTCTTCTTCTTCTGGAAGGCAGTACTTCTGATTGGCATGTTCTGAGAACCTGGCCTAACTAGGCAAAGAGGAGATGGCAGGACTGTGTGTTTGTGGGTGTATCTTCATTTCTAAAGGGAGTGAGATTTAATGGTAGAATTCTGCCATTTAATCTAAACCTGTATAACTTTTCAATATATGGTTCCTTTCCTTTTTACCAAACTCTGGCATTGAGAGTCATAATTACTAACACAACAGTGGGCAAAGAACCAACCATAGTGAAAAAAGACCCCGGGGTGGGTGGTTGTTTCTGTAACAACAGGATAGTGAGAAGTTTGGAAAATTCCTTGGCAAGTGCAATAGAGAAAGCTTGTCCCAGGCTAATCTCCTGAACCTGTCCTCAAAGGCCCCTTTTCTCTGACTTCCCAGTGAGCCAAGGCAGCCCAGCTAGGCCCTCCTGTTGCTTCTTCCATGCTAAGCCCTTCTTTATTTCACTGCCCCCAGCTTTAATAAATGTATCCTCATAGTCACCTGGACCCGTGTTGTAAAATCTTTCCTACACGAAGTCAAGAACCCACACATTACGATTGGCCCTAGGCAGACCCACTGAGGGCCAGATCCCCTTGTCCCATAACAAGAGGAATAGATAAAGAGCCAGTTTCCCTCCCCTTGCTGAGTCTCCTTTGTTTTAGAGATCTTGGTTGATTTCAATAACTGATTATTTGGGAAACTTGTTTTGCTGTTTCTTCCCATGCTTTATATTTCCACCCTTATGTTTTTAATTCATCGATAAAGAGTGAGTCTGCAAAATCCCGGGCCTTCTGGCTATAAAGCATAACCCTGGGCCTGTAAGCATTCTCTCTCTCTCCCTTCCCAACCCTGCTGTGTGGTTCCAGGTATGCCATGTAATTTTGAGATCCTGTGAATAATAAACCTTTTTTTTTCAGCTTCCTATCAGTTATTGCTGAAGGGTGTCTTGCCATCTTAAGAAGAACCACAAGGGCCAGTCCAACCACCACATTTGTTATTGATAGACTGACTGAGAAAATGAGAAGGGTTTACAGGAACAAGTATAAAGGACATATGGACAAAAACGGGGGGGGGTAGAAATGGGAGGGAGGTGGGGAGGGCTGGGGGTGGCCTGGGATGAGAGTAAAAGACAGAAAACTGTACTTGAACAACAATTAAAATAAAAAATAAAATAAAATTTAAAAAATAGACTGAGACCAGCACAAAACAAAATTCATTTATTGAAAAGACCTACACTTCTCAATTGAATTGTCTTAGTCCTTTGTAAAGACTCAACTAGCAACATTTGTGTGGGTCTGTTTCTGAACTCTGTAATCAGCTCCATCAATACATGTGTTTGACCTTTAGCCAGTACTACACTGTCTTGATTGCTATAACGAGGATTTTGATTGGCATGACTTTGGATGTATATATCAATTTAGTGAGAATTGATATCTTCACTATGTTAAGTCCGCCAGTCCACAAACACAGTATGTTTTTCTATTTATTTACTTTCTATTTAGGTCTTGATGTTTTTCATCAGCCTTTTGTAGTTTCTCCATACAGATCCCGTGCACATCTGGTTCTATTTATACCTAAGTATTTCATTTTGGAGCTATTGAAATGGTGCATTTTTAATTCTTGGTTTCCAATTTTTTATTATAGTTGTATATAAATATGATTTCTGTGGGTTGATCTTGTATCCTGCAAACTTGCTGAATTTGTACTTTCTTTGGGATTTTCCCAGACTCCTCCCAGGCTGTTGATGTGAAAAGGCCCACAGGGCGCCAAGCTAGCAAATGAGCCCATGCCTTTGTTAGGCTATTCCCTTATTACCAGAGGTTTTTTCCAGGTACCTTTGTGCCAAGTACTTCACCCTCTAAAGAAACTATAGAAGTTAGAGGTTAGAGTCATGACACATTCTTTGCACCAGAGGAGAGACTAAGGACATTTGTGTCCAGTCCCTACTATGTGCTGGCCTCTGACTAGTACCCAAAAAAGCTGCTAGAGGTGGGGGGAGTCAGGGTCAGGCCTGACCCTTGACTAAGGCAAGGTCTCTGAAGTATTCCAGTCCTATCCATTCTGGACCCACTGCAGCCACAACCTCCACTCTAATCAGCTTCCAGGCAAAATAGTGAAAATAAAACAATGAGAAGAGAGGGGAGAAATGAAAAGTAGACCTGATCTCTAGGCTGCATATCAAGACTACAGAAGTAGACCAGATGTACAGAAGCACTGGGGGGAAGAAGGAGAAGCATCCCTTTGTGTATAAGAGGAAGTTGCTGGAGCTGATAGTCTCTGCTGTGATTTGGAAATACAGAAATCTAACTTAGTAACGTTCTGGGGGTGCTGTGAAAGAGAAAGTGAGGATATCTGACAGAGAAATTACAGAAAAGTCAGAACTGGATGGTCAGCCCCGACCTGGTTCCCTGAAGAGGACAAACTCCTCAAGTTGTAGAAAATGTTACAGTCTACAGGGGGTTCCTCCCCACCTATCTGGGTTCGTTTTGCCTGCCGCCTGAGGAAAGATGTCTCAATACCAGAGATCAGTGAAAAGGAAAGGAATTTATTATTCATTTGAAATAACACAAACTAAAGTTCCCCACAAATGCACACAGTCCTCCCAGCACCCTCCACATGGCAAAAGGGAGCCTCCAAAGTCTCGTGGTCCCAACCAAGACACCAAAGTCCTAAACAGACATGTGGTCCCAAAAAGAGAGACACCCAATGGCTGCCATGCCTCCGTTTAAATCCCAGCGCTAATTTTCCACTGCAGCCCCATTTCTGGCTCCTCCCACAAATGGCTACAGCTGCCAGCATTCTGGGCAGGTATGCCCTGTGGTGTGGAGCCAATTATCTCCCAGCTCTTCTGGACCTTATTACAAATCCGTATTTGGGGCTCCCCTCTTGGCTGCACCCTGTTACAAAAACACTACCATTGTGGCAATATCTTCCTGCAGAGCACCCACCATTACCTAAGGCTCTATTTGCCTCCTTAGGACTACCTACACCATAGCAAGACTTCAGGCATTAATGGATGAGTTTCCCCACATCCACTACCCACATCACTTGCTGCTGAAGACCTCTCCTCGCCCATATTCCAACAGCTAGACACGAGTCACTAATAAACAATCAGAAACAAAGCCTGCAAACATAAGATACACTATTAAAGAGAAAAAAATAGTCATCCTTGGTCCAAGCACTAGACAGAATGATTTAAATGCATATGCCCCAGTTTAAATATAAAGATACACAACACTGAGCAGAGAAGGAAAGAAGAAGATTAAGAAACTAAAACACTCAACTAGAAGGTGCATAGCCTCAGACCCATGTGGAATGATGATTTCCTCAATCCTCTCCCACCCTCATTCTTGTGTGACAATGTTGCACCACTCTCTCCCAGCTCAGCAATCCTCACTGCCTAGGGTGCTCCTAAAGCCAGCCCCAGAGAATGAATCTGACACTTTGAGGAATGATGGGCATTGAAAAAAAGTCTTGCCTTAAATACAATAGACTATAAAGAACCAGTTGAAATAGCTCCCTTAGAAAATAATAGCTCTGTTTTACAAAACAGTAAGGGAAGGCAGGGGGAAAGGGATAATGGGAGGAAGGGAAAGTAGGGAAAGAAGTAGGGAGGGAAGGAAGGAAAATAATTTTTTTAATCCATGAAGCAAATAATTGAAAGGGCTACTTTTGAGGAAGGGATGGGTGGGCAGAAAGGAAGGGGAAACAAAAAGAAGTAAGAAAGTTAATGAAAAATGGCCCAGCAGTAAGCACCTTGGACAAGGGGTTAGGAGAGTCACATTCTAGTCACTGCTCTGCCACTGACTTACTAAATCACAAGTGATATCTCTTCTCTGGGTTTCAATTTCCTCATCTATGCAATAGGTGGGGGTGGACTTATAGTCACCACCAAGGTCACTGCATGCTCTATTGTCACAAAAAAAAGGCAGACCTGCTCACAGAATTAGGCTCTCAGTGGGGGTATGTATCACTGAATTAAATTAGTAATGAATTCAGAACATACAAATGTCAGCTTTTTATGAAATGTTTCTAATACTCCCAACCATCCATCAATTTACATAAATCAAATCATATTACACATATTAAGGTGCAGGGATTAAGAAGCATAATTGGGTCCTGGCTAGTGTAGCTCACTGGGTTGGGTGCCAGCCTGTGAAACAAACAGTTGCTGGTTCAATTCCCAGTCAGGGCATATGCCTGGGTTGCAGGCCAGGTCCCCAGTAGGGGATGCACAAGAGGCAACCACACATTGATGTTTCCCTTTCTTTCTCTCTCCCTTCCCCTCTCTTTAAAAATAAATAAATAAAATATTTTTAAAAAATAGTATAGAAAATGGAGAAGCCAAATAACTTGTATGCACAACCCATGGACATGAACTGGGGGGTGAGGGGATTGCTGGAGGAAAGAGGGGTATGAGGCAGAAGGGGGCAAAAGGGGAAAATTGGGACAATTGTAATAGCATAATCAATAAAATATATGAAAAAATGCAGCTTTATTAAAATACAATTCACATACCATAAAATTCACCCAATAAAGTGTACAACTCAGTGGTTTTTAGTATGTTTGCAGAGCTGCACAACCATAACTACAGACAATTTTAGAACATTTCCATCAACCCAATAAAAAACCCTGTATCCATTAGTATTCATTCCCCATTTCCTCCCAAACCCATAGCCCAAGCCATAGATAATTATGAGTCTACTTTCTGTTTCTATAAATTTGCCTATTTTGGCCATTTCATATGAATGCAAGCATAAAATATGTGGCTTTTTGTGTCTATGCTCTTTCATTAAGCATGATGTTTTCAAGGGCTTTGTTTGTGTTGTTGCCTGTATTGTAACTTCATTTTCCATGGCCAAATAATAGTCTATTGTATGCATATACTATCTTATGTTTATCTACTTATTTGTTGAACATTTAGGTTGTTTCCATCTTTGGGGTATTTATAAATATTGCTGCTGTAAACATTCATGTTCATGTTTTTATATGAACAAATATTTTCATTTGTTATGAGTTATACCTAGGAGTGCAATTGCTGAGTCAGATGACTCAATGTTTAACTTTTTTAACAACTGTCAAACTATTTTCCAAAGTGACTGCACCATTTTACAATACCTACAAAGAAGATATATATGATTGATGGTTGGAAATATTAGAAACCTTTTATAATATATGATGGTTCTACTTTCACCACATCTTCACCAACACTTGATAGCTGCCTTTTAGGTTCTAGTCATTCTAATGATTGTTGGTGGTATCTAATTGGGATTTTGGTTTGCATTTCCCTAATAACCACAAACTTGAGCTTGTTTTCATGTAGCCATTCACATATCTTCTTTGGAGAAATGTATATTTGAATATTTCCCCTATTATTTAACTAAAGTAGTTGTCCTGTTTTTGAGTTGTAAGAATTCTTCATATACACTTGACTATTGAACAATGTGGGGGTTAGGAGTGCTGACCTCCTCACCTCCCCACACAGTCAAAATCAGCCTATAAATTTTGACTCTGCCAAACACTTAACTGCTTATAGCCCACTGTTGACCAGAACCTTACTGATAACATAAACAATTTATTAATACATATTTTGTATGTTATATGTATATTTATATAACATATTTAGTGTATTTTATACAGAGAGAAAAGAAAATGCTATTAAGAAAATCATTTAAAAAAACAGGATATACATGTACAGTATTTCTTGAAAAAATCCATGTATAAATTGACCTGTGTGGGTCAAAGTCATGTTGTTCAAGGGTCAACTGTACTATCTACATCAATCAGTGCCTTATAAAATATATAATTTACAAGTATTATAATATTTCAGGGTATGATTTTGGCCTCTACCCAATGCCAAAGCCATAGCAAATAAATTTCCTTGCCTATTAGACAGACTTATTATTGTTTCTCCTTTCACTGATAGTGTAGCAAGTTCCCAAGCATGGTATCTTTGATGTCCTATTAATCTCCTGTTAGACTCTCTTTTTTTCTTTTACTGTTATTCTACTACAATTGTCCCAATTTCCCACCCCCATCCTCCTCCACCCAGCCCACCACTGCTCCTACAGTCAATCCACACACCAAGGTCCATGTCCATGTGCCATTCATGCATGTTCTTTGACTAGTCTCTTCCCCTTCTTTCCACCATTATCCCTCTTTCCTTCTCCTCTGGTCATTGTCCGTCTGTCCCATGTTTCCATGCCTCTGGTTCTATTTTTCTCATTAGTTTATTTTGTTCATTAGATTCCTCTTATAAGTGATATCATAGGGTATTTGTCTTTCTCTGACTGGCTTATTTCACTTGGCATAACAATCTCCAGTACTATCCATGCTGTTGCAAAAGGTAGAAGTTTCTTCTTTCTTTCTGCTGTGTAATACTTCATTGTGTAAATGTACCATAGTTTTTTGATCCACTCATTTACTGATGGGCACATAGGCTGTTTCCAGCACTTGGCTACTGTAAATAGCACCACTATGAACATTGGGGTGCATAGGTTCTTTTGAATTGGTGATTCAGGATTCTTAGGATATAAGTACTGATATTGCTGGGTCAAAAGGCAGTTCCATTTTTTGTTTTCTGAGGAAATTCCATACTGTTTTCCACAGTGGCTGCACCCGTATGCATTCCTACCAACACTGTACCAGGGTTCCCTTTTCTCTGAATCCTTGCCAGCACATGTTGTTTGTCAATTTACTGATGATAGCCATTCGGACAGGTGTGAGGTGGTATCTCCTTGTGGTTTTAATTTGCATCTCTCTGATGGCTAGTGATGTTGATCATCTTTTCCGATGTCTATTTAGGTAGCCTCTATATTTTATCTCCTATACTACATACTTTATGCAGCCATCAAAATTGAAAGAAGCTTAAGACTTCCACAATTTTTCAGAAACCCTGAAGATGAAAGCTGACTTTGATACTCTCTCACTTTCCAGGTTTCTGCAAACTCCATACCTGAGTGCCAAGAAGTGATGCACTTAGTATTTGACTTACTTACTCAGGACTATAGTTGTTTTCATAAGAAGGGTTTTTTACATATCTTTACAAATATGTTATTAAAAAATGGAAGTCTGCATTCATTTTTTAAAAAATTTTGAAATAGTTATGGGTTCAAGAAAGCTGCAAAGATAGTACAGAGAGGTCCTGTGCACCTCTAGTTTCACCCAGGGGTTACTATAACACTGTATCAAAATCAGGAAACTGATATTAATACAATGTATAGTTCTGTCAATTTATCACATGTGTATATTTGTGCAGCCACCACTACATTCGAGATATACAACTATTCCATCATCACAAAGACTTCTTTTGTGCTCCCCTTTATGATCATACTTATCCCTCTCCCTTCACAATTCCTAATACCTGGAAACCAATTGTCTCATCTCCATCTCTATAACTTTGTTAACTCAAGAAAGTTATATGCATGAAATCATACAGCATGAGACCTATAGAAATCGGATGTTTTCACTGAGAATAATGTCCTTTAGATCATACAAATTGTTTAATGTATGAAGAGTTTCTCATTTTTATTGCTGAATAGTAGACCATGGTTCATAAGAAGCAGTTTCTTTAACCATTCCTTCAGTAAAGGGCATTTTGGTTGTTTGCAATTTTTTAATATTTGCAATTTTTTACTATTACAAATAAAGGTAAAATGATATTTTTGTTTACTTTTAATTTACTCATATCATTATATTTGAAATGAGTTTGTTATACAGTCACCCCATACATATCTGTGGATTTTGCATTCTCGAATTTAACCATCTGTGGTTCAAAAATATTCAGGGGGAAAAAACCTAGAAAGTTCCAAAAAGCAAAACTTGAATTTACCACATCCCAAACACTGCACTGAATCCATGCAAATGAAGTGATATGTATTGATTTCAGTTATGCAAGATAAATTCTTTAGACATGATATGCAACAAAGTGACTATATGGTTAACAATATTGTATGCTTGAAATTTGCTGAAAGGATGGATCTTAAATATCCTTACCACAAAAAAGAAATGTTAACTATGGAGGAAAGGAGAAGGATAGTCAAGGAACATGTATAAAAGACCCATGGACAAAAACAATGAGGGGGGAGAATGGAATGTGGGAAGGTAGGTAGGCAGAGAAGGGGAGAATAATGGGGGGAAATGGGGACAACTGTAACTGAACAACAAAAAAATTAAAAAACATGATAACTATGTGAGATGATAGATGTATTAATTGGCTTGATTGTGGTGAATATTTTACAATGTTTATGTATATGAGGTATCAGTTGCACACCTTACTTATACATGATTTTTAATTGTCAACTAAACCTACATAAAGTTGGGGGGAAAACCTTTCTTGTATTCTAATATAAATATTTAAATTTCCTTTTAAGTACTGCTTTAGTTGTATCCCAGAAATTTTGATGTGTTATATTTTCATTTAAATTCAACTGCAAAAATTTTCTAATTTCCCTTGGTATTTCATATTTGATCTATAGATTTTTTAAGAAGTGTAATTTAGAGATATTCTGGAAGATGGTAGTGATGTAGGTGGAAGCTGAAGCCACTTGCTTGTGCTCCCAGATGGGACACCTAGCTGATCTCCCAAGGAACAGAGTGAACAGTTAACAGAATTCCAGATGATATGAAGTTTGGAAGCCAAAGTGTGCAGAGGACGTTAAGTGTGCAGTAAAAACGGACATTAAGGAGATTTTGTAGGCTGGTGGGAAGGTCTCCAGGCCCTGCATGTGGAACCGAGGCAGCCAAGGCAGCTTTGGAGGAGAACGGGGACAGTGATTGTGACTTTGCAGCTCCCTCCCCTTCCAAAGCTGTGAGTTCTGAGACCCATGCCAGGAGAGATCTGGACGCTTAAAGTCGCTGTGGGGTGGGGGGGGGGGATAAAGGCGTAGTAAGAGACACACAGCTGGTGGTATATCCCAGCTGGAGTGTGGTCGAGGGCTGGGACAATACCAGAGAAATTGAGAGCCAGGTGACAGCTGGAAATGGGAGAAAAGATGGGCCATGATGGACCCTGACCACGACAGTCTCTGGACTGGTGAGACTGTTGGTCTTTGTGGAAAGCCGGGCACTTATTAGGATTGGCTGGCCACAATCAAGGGGAATTTTCTCAAAAAACAAAACAAAACAAACAAAAAAAACCTCTCAGCCACTGTGCAAGGACCTCTCACACATGCAGCCAAGCCAGTGAAGAGGGAGGAGGAAGGGTGCAATTTGCTCCAATGCAGGTTACCTCACAGGTTGATCAAAGCAGCAGGGGCTCAGAGAGGTAGCAGCACCCAGAGAGACTTAATTCAACAGGGGAACTTAACTGCCCTGAAGAGACTTTGCTCCCAGGCCCAGGCCAACAAAGACAGAGGAGGAGAGGTATGATTTGCTCCACTCAGTGCACCTCATGGACTAATCAAAGGTTGCACAACGAGGTGGATTAGAGGTGCCAGCCTGGCACATATACACAGTAGACAGTGTGGGCTGCACAAAGTTCTGAGGGCATGGGCCTGAAACTGAGCACCCGTGAATATTGCAGCCCAGACCAAGCCCCCAACCTAGTGGAAACACAGGAAATGAAAAAAACAGAGCCCAGCCCTGCCCTGCCTACAGCATTCAGGAAGAACAGCATAACCCTCCTGGCAGATTTAAAGTCATCAGGCGGCTTTTCTTTTCAAATGTAGTACACAATAAGACCTGGAGCTGTGAGAAGACCAAAGATAGATCCAGAAAGAAGTCAGAAGGTGAACACCAACAGCTGAGACAAATTTCACTTTGCTATCTTTCATAATTTGCATTTTATTTTTTATTTCTTTCCTTTTAGCTTTTTTTTGTTTTGTTTTGTTGGTTTGTTTAATTGGTTTTCTTTACACTCCCTTTCATACTTCATTTTAATTTCTCTTCTTTTACTTCACTCATATTCCAATAACACATTATTCATGGTCTTTTACTTTTTAAATTTTTGATTAAGATTATATAGTTCTAATCATATTATTATTATTCCAAATTCCACATAGCACCCTTCCCTGATCTTGGTCCATTTTACTATCTTCTGGAACTCTACTACCATTGTGGTTAACTTCATTCTCTCACACATTATGCCACGTTTCTATCCCTTACTCTCAATCTCACCATCTAAGCTCACATAAACTCTCTCCTTTCTAAACTCATCTCACATTCTTTTTCCCTTCTAATAAGACTCTTATCTCTTTTTCACCTTTTGTAAAAAGAGGCTAGTTGGGTGAAATATCACGGTTATTGCTGTACTTCTCCAAAGGACCTACTATCTATTCTCTACTTGTTTGTACTTTAAATCCCATAGAATACTCTCCTGCTATCTAAATTCATTTCAACTTTGCCCTGCCCATGATCATATAAAATACAAGGTGGGAATTGTGAATACCAGTAAACCTGAGGAAGAGGAGAATCAACCAACAAAAGAACCACCAACATGTAAGGCCCAAGGACAAGAGCACACACACAAATGAAGAAAGGGCAATCCTAGAGCATCCAGACAAGGAGATCAAAGAGACCACACCACTGAGTCCCACAGAACTCCTACCATAGAAGTTCATCCTACAAAGACACCTGGCAAAGCAGAGCATCGGGAATCACAAAAAAATAAAATGAGTCACCTAAAGTGGGGAGACAAAGATAGAACCCTCAGTCAAAAGGAATAGAAAACTCCCCAGTAAAATAGCTACATGAAATGGAGGCAAGCAAACTATCAGATATAGAATTCAAAACAATGAGGATAAGGATGCTCAAGGAACTCACAGACAACTACAAGGAACTGAATGGGAACTACAACAGTAGATAGAGCACTGGCTGATGTAGCTCAGTGGATTGAGTACCAGACTGTGAAGCAAAAGAACACTGGTTTGATTCCCAGTCAGGACACATGCCTGAGTCACAGGGCAGGTCCACAGGAGGGGGCACACAAGAAGCAACCACACATTGATGTTTCTCTCTCTGTCTTCCACCCTCTCTCCCCCTCTCTAAAATTAAACAAATAAATAAATAAATGACCTTTAAAATAAAAGAAAAAGGAAATAGAAACTATAAACAAGAACCAGGAAGAAATGATGAAATAAAAAAATACAACAGAAGAAATTACAAGTAGACTGTAGGAAACAGAGGACCAAATTACTAAGCTGGAAGACAAGATAGAAAGAAACACCCAGGCAGAGCACCTGCACAAAAAAAAAGATTTAAAAAATATGAAGATGGCTTAAGGGAACTGCAAGACAACATGAAATGCAACAACATTCGAATCATAAGAATACCAGAAGGAGAAGAAAAGGAGCAAGGTACAGAAACTCTGTTTGAAAAAATAATGACAGACAATTTCCTATACCAGGAGAGGGGAAAAGCCATGCATCAGGAACCACAGAGGGTCCCAATCAAGATGAACCCAAAGAGGCCTACTATAAGACACATCATAATTAAAATGGCAAGTTTTAGTGACAAGGAGAGAATCTTAAAAGCAGCAAAGGAGAAACAAGAAGTAACAGATAAGGGAGCTCCAATAAAGCTAGCAGCTGGTTTCTCAACAGAAACACTACAAGCCAAGAGTGAATGGCAAGAAACATTCCAGGTAATGAAATGCAAAGCCCTGCAACCAAGACTACTCTACCCAGAAAGGCTCTCAATTAAAATGCAAGGCAAAATAAGGAGTTTCCCAGACAAAAAGCTGAAAAAATACACCTCCACCAAACCAGCACTTCAAGAAACACTAAAAGGACTGCTCTAAGAAGAAGACAAAGTGCGAAAGAGATAGGAACATAGTACAAAGGGGGAGGGGATGAATAAGTACCTATTGATAATAACCTTAAATGTGAATGGCATAAATGCTCCAATCAAAAGACATAGAGTAGCTCAATGGATAAGAAAACATGACCTGCACATATGCTGCCTACAAGAGACACCTCAAAAAAGAAGAGCTACACAGACTGAAATTGAAGTATTGGGAAAAAAGATTCCAAGCAAATGAGCATGGAAAAAACACTGGTGAAGCAATACTTATGCCAGACAAAATAAACTTCAAAACAAAGGCCATAAAAATAGACACAGAAGGACATTTCACAATACTCATGGGAAGAATTTATCAAGATATAAACATGATAAACAGATATATGCATCCAACATAGGAGCACCCAAATATATAAGGAAAATCTTAGAGGACTTCAAGAAAGATATAGACAGCAACACAGTTATAGTAGGAAATTTTAACACCGTATGGTCAAAAATGGACAGATCTTCCAAACAAAATATCAACAAGGATATTGCAGCATTGAACAATGTCCTAGATCAAATGGACTTAACTGATATATATATAGAGCCTTTCATCCCAAAGAAGCAAAATACACATTCTTTTCAAATGCACATGGAACATTTTCAAAAATAGACCACATGATAGGACACAAAACAAGTCTCAACAAATTCAAGAAAATTGAAATCATATCAAGCATTTTCTCTCACCACAAAGGTGTGAAACTAGAAACCAAGCCCAAGGAAAAAACTCAAAAACACTCAAATTCATGAAGATTGAATAGCATGCTATTAAACAATGAATGGGTTCAGAATTACACCAAGGAAGAAATCAAATAGTTTATGAAAACAAATGAAAATGAACACACAATAGTCCAAAACTTATGGGACACAGAAAAGGCAGCCCTGAGAGGGAAGTTCATAGTGACACAGGCCTACCTAAAAAAGATAAAAAAACATTTCAAATAAACAGCCTAACCCTACACCTACAAGAACTAGAGGAACAACCACAAACAAAGCCCAGAGCAAGTAGAAGGGAGGAAAAAACAAGATCAGAGCAGAAGTAAGTGATATAGAGACTAGAAGCACAATTTTAAGGGTCAATAAATCTAGGAGCTGTTTGTTTGTTTGTTTGCTTAAAGATAAACAGAATTGACAAACCTTTAAGCAGGCTCATCAAGAAAAAAAAAGAGAAAAGACCCAATAAAATAAAATCAGAAATGAAAGAGATTACAACTGATACCACAGAGATAAAAAGGATTGTAAGAAGTTGCTATGAACAACTGTATGTCAAGAAATTTGAAACCTTCATAAAATGGACAAACTTCTAGAAAAGTATTACCTTCTAAACTGAACAAAGAAGGAGAAAGCTTGAACAGACCAATAACAACTAGTGAAATTGAAGCAGTAATAAAAAAACTTCAGTCACATAAAAGCCCTGGACCAGATGGTTTTGCGGGAGAACTTTACAAAATATTTAAGAAAGATATAACTCCTATCCTTCTCAGACTATTCCAAAATATTCATGAATACAGAAGACTCTCAGACCCTTTTTATAAAGCCAGCATCATCCTAACCGCAAAACCAGATAAAGACACAACAAAGAAAGAACAGTATAGACCAATATCATTGATGAACATATATGGTGAAATCGTCAACAAAAAATTGACAAATTGCATCCAGCAATACATTAAAAAGATCATATACCATGATCAAGTGGGATTCATCCCAGGGATACAAGGATGGTACAATATTCACAAATTAATAAACATAATATATCACATAAACAAAAGGAAAAACAAAAAGCACATGATCATATCAATAAATGCAAAAAAAGCATTTGATAAAGTACAGCACCCATTTATGATAAAAAAACACTCAGCAAAGTGGGAATAGAGGGAACAGACCTCAACATGATAAAGGTCATATATGAGAAACCTACAGCCAACATCACACTCAATAGGCAAAAACTAAAACTTTCCCACTAAGATCAGGAACAAGACAAGGGCATCATCTTTCACCACTTCTATTCAACACAATATTGGAACTCCTAGCCACAGCAATCAGACAAGAAAAAGAAATAAATGGCATCCAAATCTGAATGAAGTAAAATGGCTACTTTTTGCAGATGACATGATAGTGTACATAGAAAACCCTATAGAGTCCACCAAAAAACTACTTGATATAATAAATGAATTTGGCAAAACAGCAGGATACAGAGTCAATCACAGGCATTTTTGTACACCGTCAATGAAATATCAGAAACAGAAATCAGAAAAAAAAAAAAACATCTACGATAGCAACAAGAAAAATAAAGTACCTAGCAATAAACCTAACCAAGGAGGTAAAAGACCTGTACTCAGAAAACTACACAACACTGAAGAAAGAAATTAAGGAAGACACAAGTAAATGGAAGCATACATCATGGCCATGGATTGGAAGAAATAACATCACCAAAATGTCCATACTATCCAAAGCAATTTACAGATTTAATGCAATCCCTATTAAAATACCTGTGACATATTTCACAGATATAGAACAAACATTTCAAAAAATTATATGAAACCTAAAACTACCCCAAATAGCCCCAACAATTTTGAGAATGAACAAAGAAGGAGGAATCACATTACTTGGCATCAAACTATATTACAAGGCCACTATAATCAAAACAGTCTGGTATTGGCATAAGACTAGTCACATAGATCAATGGAACAGAATAGAGAGCCCAGAAATAAACCCTAGTTTCTCTGGTCAATTAATATTCAACAAAGGGAGCAGACATAAAATGGAGTAAAGATTGCCTCTTCAACAAATGGTGTTGGGAGATCTGGACAGCTACATGCAAAAAAAAAAAATGAAACTCTTATCACCAACTTACACTATACACAAATATAAACTCAAGATGGATAAAAGACTTAAATATGAGTCATGATGCCTAAAAAGTCCTAGAGGAGAACAGAAGCAGGAGAATCTCAGATATTCTACCTAGCAATATTTTTACTGATATGTCCCTTACAGGAAGGGACATAAAGGAATGAATAAACAAATGGGACTTCATCAAAATAAAAAGCTCATGCATCGCTAAAGAACACATCAGCAAAATGAAAAGGGAATCAAATATATGGGAGAATATATTTGGCAATGATACCTCAGACAAGGATTTGATCTCCAAAATATATAAAGAATTCACATGACTCCACACCAGAAAGACAAGCAATCCAATTAAAAACGGGCAAAGGACCTGAACAGACATTTCTCCAAGGAGGACATATAGAGGGCCCAGAGACATATGAAAGGATGCTCAGTGTGACTAGCCATCAGAGACATGCAAATTAAAACCACAGTGAGGTACCACTTCACACTGGTCAGAATGGCCATCATAAAGAAATCAACAAACAACAAATGCTGTTGAGATTGTGGAGAAAAGGGAACCCTAGTGTTCTGTTGGTGGGAATGCAGGCTGGTGCAACCACTGTGGAAAACACTATGGAATTTCCTTAGAAAACTAAAAATGGAACTGCCTTTTGACCTGGCAATTCCACTGCTGGGATTATACCTTAAGAACCATGAAACACCAATTCAAAAGAACCTATGCACCCCAGTGTTCATAGCAATACAATTTACAACAGCCAAGTGTTAGCAGCAACCCAAATGTCCAAATGCCCATCTGTAAATGAGTGGATCAAAAAGCTGTGCCACACTTACACAATGGAACACTATGCAGCAGGAAGAAAGAAGGAGCTCCTACCATTTGTGACAGCCTAGATAGGTCTGGACAGCATTATGCTAAGTGAAATATCAAGGTGGTGAAAGATAAATACCATATGATATCACCTATAAGCGGAACCTGATTAAAAAAAAAAAACAAAGAAGCAAGCAAAATATAAACAGAGACCTTGAAACAAAGAACAGAGGAATGGTAACTAGAAAGGAGGGGGAGGAGGATAACAGGGGAAAGGAGGGGAAGGGTCATCAAGGAACATGTATAAAGGACACAGGGACAAAACCAAAGGGGTAGGATCAACGGTGGGAGGCAGGGATGAGTGGGACAGAATGGAGTGAAAGGGGGAAAATGGAGACAACTGAAAAACAATTTTTTAAATTAAAAAAAGAAATGTAATGTAAAATTTCAAATATTTTGGGATTTTTCCAGATTTTTTTAATTTATAATTTAATTCTGTTGTGAAAAACATACTTTTATATTCAGTCTTTTAAATTTTTCCAGATGTGTTTTGTGGCCCAAGATATGGTCTTGAGTTGTGAATGTTCTATGTGCATTTAATAAATATGTATTCTGAGAAGAATGTGTATATTGATGATGTTGCATGTAGTCTTCTGTAAATGCCTGTGCTAGTTCTACCAGTTATTGAAAGAGGTATTGAAATCTTACGACATATTTGTTTATTTGTCTTATAAGTTTCTGTTTCATTTACTTTGTAATGTCGTTATTAAGTGTATACACATTTAAGACTAGTATGTGGTCTTGGCATATTGACCTCTTTATCATTATGAAATAGCTATTTTTAATCCCTAATAAATACTTGTTCTGATCTCTATTTTATCTGATCATAGTATAGCTAATCCATAGTATATCATTCTTTATTTTTTTATTTATCTATTTCTTCATATTTAAGGTAGAATTGATAGAGAAAACATAATTAAGTCATGCTTTTTTATTCAATATCATAATCTTTGATTTTTAATTGGAGGATTCAACCTAACCAATGGTTATGTAATCTCCCCAGAATAAAACTATACTAAACCAGTGGTTAATTCGGGTGTATAAAGGCTGGCCCTAATGCAAGACAACTTTGAAGGGCAATGGTAGCTCCAGAGTCCGCCACTGGAATTGGATGAAGTTTCTATCATGACTGAATCCCAGTTCAACTCTCCCTGTGCTACTTCTCCTTCCCTATTTTCTTCACTCCCTCACAGGTGTTGTTCATGAAAGTATTTCTTTTTTTTTAATTCTTTAGTTACAGTTGTCTGCCCTTTTTCCCCATTGCTCTCCCATACCCCACTCCACCCCCTCCCACTCCCACAGTCAATTCTCCCCATTGTCCGTGTCCATGAGTCCTCTATTCATGTTCCTTGGCTTGTCCTTTCCCCTTCTTTCTCCCATTATCCTCCTTCCCCCTCCCCTCTTGTCACTCTTGGTTTGTTCTTTTTTTCCAAGTTTCTGGTTCTATTTTTGCTCACTTGTTTGTTTTGTTGATTTAAGAAAGAAGGAATTCCTACCATTTGTGACAGCATGAGTAGAATGAAAGTGTTTCTAATAAGAGTCCTGCACACAAATCTTTTGAAAAACTGACCAAACATATGCAGTTTTTAGAGTTAAACATACACCAATCCTCTCTCCCAGAAATTCTACTTCTGGACATTTTCTCCAAAATAAATGAGGTCATATGTCTAAAGAAATATTTGTATAAGAATGTTCATAGGAGGATTATAACATCCCAAAATATAAACAAACTAAATGTCTTTTAACAGGTAAATAGTTAAATAAATTTTGATATATCCTTACAATGGATTTCTACAATAAAAATGAATAAAATACTGGTTCTGGCCAAGATGGAGGTGTAGATAGAAACACTTCACTTCCTCACACAACCAAAAGGATAACCACCAATTTAAAAATAATAAACAACCAGAACTGCCAGAATAGCAAACTGGATGGAACTCCGACAACCAAAGAGTTAAAGAAACATTCAACCAGACCGGTGCACTGAGACAAAGAAATATGGCCCAAATGAAGGAACAAATCAAAACTCCATAAAAAGAGCTAAGGAGATAGACAACCTATCTGATGCAGAGTTCAAAACACTGGTAATCAGGATGCTTGCAGAACTGATTGAGCTTGGTTGCAAAATAAAGGAAGAAATGGAGGCTACACAAAGTGAAATAAAGCAAAATATAGAGGAAACCAACAGTGAAAGGAAGGAAACTAGAACTCAAATCAACAATCTGGAACAAAAGGAAGAAAAAACATCCAACTGGTACAGAATGAAGAAACAAGTATTCAAAAAAATGAAGAGAGGCTGAGGAACCTCTGGGACAACTTCCAAACATCCAAGTGCTCCAACATCCAAATCATAGGGCTGCCAGAAGGAGAAGAGGAAGAGCAAGAAATTGAAAACTTATTTGAAAAAATGATGACGGAAAATTTCCCCAATCTGGTGAAGGAAATAGACTTCGAGGAAGTCCAGGAAGCCCAGAGAGTCCCAAATAAATTGGACCCAAGGAGGAAAACACCAAGACACATCATAATTGTTACCCAAGATTAAAGATGAGAGAATCTTAAAAGCAAGAAGAGGAAAGGAGAGAGTTACGTTCAAAGGAGTTCCCATAAGACTATCAGCTGATTTGTCAAAAGAAACCTTACAGGCAAGAAGGAACTGAAAAGAAGTGTTTGAAATCATAAAAGGCAAGGACCTACATCCAAGATGACTCTATCCAGCAAAGCTCTCATTTAGACTGGGAGGACAGATAAAGTGCTTCCCAGATAAGGTCAAGTTAAAGGAGTTCATCATCACCAATCCCTTATTATATGAAATGTTAAAGGGACTTATCTAAGAAAAATAAGATGATCAAAAATATGAACAGTAAAATGACAACAAACTCACAACTCTCAACAACTGAAACAAAAACAAAAACAAAACAAACTAAGTGAACAACTAGCATGGGGACAGAATCATGGAAATGAAGATCACGTGGAGGGTTATCAGTGGGGAGGAAGAGGGTGGAGAATGGGGGGAAAGGTACAGGGAATAAGAAGCATAAATGGTAGGTACAAAATACACAGGAGGAAGTTAAGAATAGTATGGGAAATGGCAAAGCCAAAGAACTTATATGTATGACCCATGGACATGAACTAAGGTGGGGGAGTGGAATGCTGGTGTGATGGAGGGTGCAGGGTGGTGGAGAATAAAGGGGGGAAAATGGGACAACTGTAATAGCATAATCAATAAAATATATTTAAAAAATAGAAATTTTTAAAACTTTGTTATTCTAATAGATAACAGGAAAGGAGAAAAAAGCATAGAAAGAGAACACACAAAATAACATGGTAAAAATAAGTCCATATATACCAATAATTACACTAAGTGAGAATAGAAAAAAGGGAGAGAATGGTGGGTTCTTCCTGAGCAAAGTTCATGCCACTCTCACCAACAGGAGGCCATAGGAGAACAGTTCTCTCTCCACCTCTGGGTTCAGCTTGCTTGGCCCATCATTTCCCAGGGTTATATAACCTGGCCAAGCCTACCTGTGCAAAGGAGGGTAGATTGTATTATAAGGACCCATTGGTCTGGCTGATGGCTGCCTGAGCCTCTTTCAGGAATTGAAGGGACAGAGGGGACATAAGTTTGGCACTGGACTTCTTCCTCTCTTTGAAACCTGGCTCCTTCCTTGTTCTTTATTTCCTGTTTTCCTTAACACTGAGCTGTCACACAGCAGATGCTCAATACATTTTAAACTAATGAATGTAACCTCATCTCCACTGTCTCTATTGCTAATTACAATGGAAAGTTTGCAGTCCTTTCCTCATTGGATAACTCCGCAGAATGTGGTAATGATGATGGCAGAGGGTGTCCCCAGAAATGCATGATTTTCATGGGGATTTGAACCCACACTTCTGGAGGTACAAAGCAGAGTTTCTGGTAGTGGAACCTGAAAAGACATATGAAGGAAAGGTCCTGGGAAAAGAGTGTCTCTTCTCGAGGGTTAGACCAGTTTAGTAGAGAGAAGTGGCAATATTTGTATCTGCCCCTACTGCCTCTGTACTTTTAGTTGCCTGGTTGCCTCTTTCAGAGAGCCTGCCTGCACACTGCCTGCCAGCACTCTGCCCTAAGGCAGTCAGGCCATGGAGGGAATCCTGAGGAAGAGTCCCTGCCAACTGCTTTCCCCAAGGGCCCTCCAAGCTGGTCCTGCTTCCATGAGCCCACTGGGGCACACGTGCCCTCACTAATTTGATTACTTTGCAACTGATGTGTGGATCCAGAGCCGCAACTTCTAAATCCAGAAGCCCAAGCCAACATGGGAAGCAGACAGCAGGCCCCAGCCTCTGACTACTGTGCCTAAGCAGGTGCCAAGAAATGTCACCTGTGCTGAGGACTTTGTGAGAGTCCCACACCTGCAGCCTGAATCTTTTGGCTGTCTACACAACTACCAGATGGATTTTAACTAAAAATAAATTAATTATTAGATCACATTTTGCCCTGCTTAAATCTTCCAGTGCCTCCCTACTTATCCTCAAAGTAAAATCCAAACCCCTTTCCATGACCCACAGGGTCCTTTACAACAAAGACATTGGCCCTCTATCTGGCTTTGCTTCCTTTCACTCTCTCCACAGTCTGAGGCTCAAGGTTTCCTCATCCTTCAAGTGAAGCTGGGGGCCCTATGCACACTGCATTTGTGCCCTTGAGCTTCTGTGGCCTGTGAGGGCCACCCTTTGCAAGGGCTCAGGCTTACCAGGCCTCCACCTGTCTGATCACCCAATTGTGGAATGGCATGTTAACACCTCCTCTGGCTTCATTTAGCCAGGTGCTTGGCTAAGAAGCGACCTCAGCCCAGCCTACAGGACCGAAGAAGCCAGAAAGTGGGAAGACTAGAAAGCCTGGGAGCTGGGAGCTGTTGTCAGATCCCTCGGGGCCCTCTAAAGAATTCCTTGTAACAGGATGCCTTGTGGTAGGCATTCTTTTATGATATCCATGAGGCAATTTGGTTATGCAGCTCGTTGGTCTCAAATACTAGCTCACTCATCCTTAGGTGGCAGGACCATGCAAGGAGGTTGTTGATTCCCTGCTAGTCCTCTTCCATGATTCATGGGCAGCTTTCTCCCTGACAAAGCATTTTTCAAGCCAAGAGTCTGCCTCCTCCTTTCCCTCAGATTCTTTTAGCTGTGGTTAAAATACACCTAACAAAAACTCTGAATCCTTTTAAGTGTACAGTTCAGTGTTATTAAACACATTGACACTGTGTTGCAGCCATCACCACCACTTATCTCCAGAACTCTTTTCATCTTGCAAAACTGAAACTGTCCCCATTAAACACTAACTCCCTCTCTCCCTCCCAGCCCCTTGCAAACACCATTCTACTTTCTTTCCCTGTGAATCTGAGTCTTCTAGGAATCTCAAACAAGTAGAATCATACAGTAGTCCTGTATTTGGCTTCTTTAAATCAGCATAATGTCGTTAAAGGTTCATCCATGTCATAACATGTCTCAGAATTTCCTTCCTTTTTAAGGCTGAATAATATTCCATAATATGGACATAGTGCATTTTGTTTAACCATTTACCAGTTAATGGACATTTGGGTTGTTTCCACATTTTGGTTATTGTGAACACCGTTCCTATGAACATGGGTGAGCAGATGTCTGTTCAAACCCTTTCAATTCTTTTGAGTATATACCCAGAAGTGGAATTTGCTGGATCAATATGATAATTCTCCACATTCTTGCAAATGCTTATTATTTTCTGTTTCTTTATATATTTTTTAAGTAGCTATGCTAATGGATATGAGATGGTATCTCATTGTGCTTTTGATTTGTATTTCCCTAATAATTAGTGATGTTGTGCATCTTTTCATGTGTTTATTGATCATTTCTATATCTTCTTTGGAGAAATGTCTATTTAAACCCTTTGCCTATTTTTTAAAAGATTTTATTTATTTTTAGAGAGAGGGTAAGGGAGGAAGAAAGAGAAGGAGAGAAACATCAATGTGTGGTTGACTATTGCATATTCTCTATTGGGTGCCTGGCCCACAACCCAGGCATGTGCCCTGACTGGGAATCAAACCAGAGACCTTTTGGTTCACAGGCTGCCACTCAATCCACTGAGTCACACCAGCCATGGCCCTTTCCCCATTTTCTAATCAGGTTATTTGTCCTATTAGTGTTCAGATTTAAAAGTTCTTTATATATTCTGGACATCAACTCCTTTTCAGATGTATGGCTTGCAATTATTTTCCCCCATTCCATAGATTGCCTTTTTAATTCTGTTGGTTGTTTGCTTTGATACACAGAAGTTTTTAATTTTGATGTCATCCAATTTATCTGTCATTTTGTTTCCTTTGCTTTTGGTGTCATATCCAAGAAATCATTGCTACATCAAAAGTCATGAAGTTTCTCCCTTATGTTTTCTTCTAAGAGTTTTATTGTTTAGCACTTAAGTTTAGGTCTTTGATTCATTTTAGTTAATTTTTTACATGCTATAAGATGAAGGTCTAACTTCATTTTCTCTAATACAGATACCCAATTATTCCAAGACCACTTGTTGAAATTCCTCAGCTTTTAAAAGAAGTAGTGACAAGGAGCAGGGTAGCTGAAGGTCTATGATATTAGATGGGGGAATAATATTCTTTATATTCTCTAACCTCCAACTGAAATTTAGCATTCTGGGTAATGAATGCAGGCAACCAACTACAGGAAGATTAGCAGTACCTGTGAGTTTTTCAACAAGAGAAACATCCCTGGTGTTTTCATATCATGTTATCACGGCAGCAGCTCTATCCAAATATCCTTTATGCTTGTCACTACTTACAAATTACAGTAATTACCATATTTTTGGACTATGAGATGCATTTCCCCCCAGATTTGGGAGGAATAATGGTTGTTAATACTGCTGTTGAGTTCTGTTTACATTTACATTGGTGAAATATTATGTATTTATGTTATTAAATATTTTACCACTTTTTTGCTTCAAAATTTCTTTTCCTATTTCCCTCCTCTAAAACCTAAGTGCATCTTATGGTCTGAAAAGTACAGTATTGGACCTGCCACTCTATCTTATTATTTAACTTATCAGTGAAGATACACATAGATTTTACAATAGCACAATTGTGATTTTTATAAGATTTTAATCACTGTATTCAATAAAAAGCTTTCCTTTGTGATTCTACCTATTTTGTTTCACACACTGAAAAACATTATTCTGAGAAGAACCCCACAGGCTCTCCCAGATGATCAAGGAAAAGGTTAAGAAGCTCTGGTCTACATTGGTTGCTAAGGACAAAGCCTTGGAAGATCCCAGCTGTCAGTAGTGGGAAGGAATGCACATGCATAGAGACAATATAGTATGGTGGTTTTTGTGCCAGGCATTGTAGGATCCTGGCAGACTATGCAACTCCAAGTTGACCAGTGTTTTCTTGGAGGCCTATGTATAAGGAGAGACCATCTACTCCACAGCCTTGAGAAGTCATCCTGCCCCAGTGACCTGCCCTTCTTTGTGTAGGTAATGAGATTCAAAGAATGCTGACCTTCCCACTTGGCAGCAGAACATCAGCTCTCCTTTCCTCCCTTCTGCTGACACCAGATATATTTAGCTATAGTTCAGAGATGCTCACTGTACTCTGGTTGCTATGGAAATCCCAGGGTTTCCCTAGCAACAGCTCTGGTTCAGCCTTGTTGCTAGGGAATGCTGGGATTTCCCAGTCTGCTGCCTGAGCAAGACTGCTCTAGTCCTTGGAAAAAGGCATGAACACAGTTGTGTGCCTGAGCCCCAAGGAATAGATGGCCTGTCCCCTTTGGACCCTGTTCCTCTCAGGGCACCCTGGCCCATAGCTAAGTGAAGGTGGGCTGAACAATGGGTGAGAAGTCTTGAGAGAGGGATGAGAAGGGAGTGTTGTAGAGTGAGCAAACTAATTACAAAAATTCAAGTAAGCCCAACAGATGCCAAAAAGCAGAAGACACTGGTTTTCTAGAAACTCTTTAATCTTCCAGTCCAGCACTTGGCTGTTTTTACAAGATTTTCACATAGCACAAACCTGCTTCATTTCAAGAGCAGGCTCAAGGTTAGAACAGAGGCCAACCTCATGGTTGCACAAACTAAGCAGTCCCAAAGGACCCCATGCTTAGTAGGGCTCTGCATGATTGATATAATGCTCTGGTGTCAATTGAAACTCAATTGAAACTCAATTTTTAAAAATAACTCCAAGTATTTATTGGGCTCTTCAAGTATTTTTCATTGGGCTCTTCAGATTATGCAACCAGTCCTAGCCATAACTCCCATTTTACAGAGACAAAAACTGACTCATAGGGAGCAGATGTAGTTAGCCCAAGTTCAAATGTCACAGAGCACACTTTATGGGCCACTGTATTTGACCTTATCTGCTTTCAGACACCAGCAACTGGAGGGGCTTGACCCAAACAGTCTATCATGGGAAGGCACTCCTTGGATCCCCATGGAAGAAAGATAGGGATGGCCAGAGTCACGGTCCCCTCACTTATTCTAGGGGTTGAACAGAGAAGAGAAGAAAATAGGGCTTTAGGGAACTTCCAGTTTAGTAAAAGAAACTGCCAGCATTAAGTAGATACAATTGGAATAAGGGCAGAGGCAGTGGTGAGTCCATGGCAAGTGGTAGCAGCACTGGTTCTACCAATGTCTTAGAAAGTCCTGAAGAGAATATCTACTTCTCACTGCCCTGTATCCTTTAGAGTAGATGTTTCCCATCTTTTTGTCCCCTAGGCACTAAGTCTATGGCAACAGGAAAAGCTCCATGCAATATTACACACATATGTAGTGAGACTTTCTGGATTCCAGGACCTGAGATGATATTTGTTCTGGGCTGAATTGTACTCCTCCCCCCAAATTTATATGTTGAGGAACAAATACTAGTATGTCAGAATGTGTCTGTATTTGGAGATAGGGTCTTTAAAGAGGTAATTAAGTTTAAATGGTGTTTTTAGGGCAGACTCTAATCCAATATGACTGATGTCCTTAATAAGAAGTAAATATCAGGACACACAAACACACACAGAGGGCAGACCATGTGAGAGCACAGGGAGAAGATAGCCATCTGTAAGTCAAGGAGATAGGCCTCAGGATAAACCAACCCTGCTAACACCTTGATCTCAGATTTCTCAGCCTCCAAAACAGGGAAATAAAACATTTCTGTTGTTTAAGCTCCCAAGTCTGTGGTATTGTTATGGCAGCCCCAGGAGACTAATATAATATCCTTCACTGCTCCCACTCCTATGGGATCAAATATAAATATCTCACAGAGGAGAAACCTGACACTATGAGGGGTTAAATATCTTGCTTAGGGTCATACAGGCTACCCTACAGCCATGCCAGGACACCGACTCAACTTAGTTTGACACCCAAGCCTATGCTTTCAACTCAGCCAGCCTGGGTGGGTTGCACCCCAGCTCACACAACTCAGAACAACTCTTAGCCCTTTCCTGCATATGCCTGTACCTCCATTGTCCTGTGGGCTCAGGTACTTTTGGCACAGTTCATATGCCTCCAGGACCCATGACCAGCATATTTCTGTCTGGGATTCCAGTTTCTCAAAGCTTCCTGGTAGTTGGCACCAGTGACCCAGCTGAGATCATTGCCCTGACTGGATTCTTTCACAGAAGGACTCTCAAGCCATATTGATATTTACTGTCCTAGAAGAAACAAAAGAATGGATCTGAAAAAAAGTAAAAACTATCACAAAGCAAAGTGGCAGCTTTATGGGGTCCCTAAACCCTTCAGCACTAGAGGCACAGCTTCCCTTAAGCTTAAAATGGCTACACTGGGAAATGCCAGATTCTGCTGTCCTCATGTAAAGGAGTGATTTAGCTCTTTCTTTGACTGTCTCCTTTTATCTCTGAGGCAGTCAAGTATCTCCCTATGCAAAGAGCTGTTTACTCAGAGAAAATCATGTCACTCCCCCAAAAAGCAAAGCAACTGCAGATAGTTAGGGGGAGTTGCTTCTTTTTAAAAAAATTAAGTTAACGGGGCTTTTTTTCTTGAGGTATAATGCACATATAATAAGCTGCACAGATCATAAATATAAAACTTGATGAGAAATTTAACAAACCTACACTCCCATGTAATCATCTAGGTCAAAATGGTAGTTGTAGTTTTAAATAGAAACCCCCACCTCTCTGCTGGAAGGTTTCCATGCACACTGTACCAACTCTGGCCATGCCAGGTATTGAGTCCAAGAATGCAGAGTTGAGGCACAAGATCAGTGAAGTAGATGCCTTACTAACCTAATAGCACCAGAGCTGTGATGGAGAGGACAGGGGCTAGAGGAGCACCGAGAGGCATATAGATCCAGCTAGGGCCAGTCACAAAAGATTCCCCTAGAGCATGTGACAGGTAGACTGAGTCTTGTAGAATAAGAATGAGTCTTCTGAGGGGAGAGGAGAAATAAGGGGACATTTTGGACATGCAGATATGCAAAGACTTAGAGGTATCATACAGCTTAGGAAAAAGAGTTCACAGGATGTCATTGGGTCAGGAACAAGATGTGATTACAGAGAAATGAAACTGAGCTTCTTGTCTGAGTTGGAAGCTGTCTCTGAGGCCAGAACAGTCAGTGGCTCTCTAATGGTCATGTCAGGTATTATTGCTTGTGTTCAAGGGTTACTGTTACGCAATACACGAACAAAGCACAGGAACAGCATGATTCTCATAGCAAAATCCAGAATAAATGTGACTCTCTGCCTGCAAAGTCGCATTGCAGAGCAAGTTACATAAATGGAATTATCTAACAGGTCCCAGCACAATTTGATCCATTTATCTACAATCGGCTTAGCACTGATGTTTAAAGCAGTGAGTATCAAAGAGATATTCAGGGTTATAAAACCTGAAATGGATGTTTCATTTCATTCATTGTCCCAACAGGTCATTTTCTCCCTCTTTAAATATTTGTTTCATTTTGTCACCAGAATGTATCTTTTTAAGCTTCATTTAATCCTTTCTGAAAAAAAGTATACACATAGATGACGACATACATACATGCATGTATCAGAAACAGTCCATTGTGTCACACCATCCCTGACATAAACCAAATTGCAATATACACTTAAATCTTTTTCAAGACCATTTCTTCTGTTCCAATAGTCATTTATTTCTGGCCTTATACCACACTGTTTTTATTTTCTGTGATTTCCGCCCCCACACTTTAAATATTCAAATATTCTCAAGTCTCTCCCATTAAAAAAATTCTCCCCCACACCACTTCCACATGACCACTAGATACTATCTTTCTCTTCTTATATCTTACACTCAAATTTCTAAAAAATGTTCTACATATAATCTTCTACTTCCTCACCCACATGTCACCCCAATCACGACAATTTGATTTCTTTTTTATTAAATTTATTGCACTGATATTGTTTAATAGGGTCATATATGTTTCAAGTGTACATTACTGCCACATGATCTGCATATTTCATTGTGTGACCACCACCCAAAGTCAAATCATTTTCCATCACCATATATTTGGCCCCTTTCACTCATATGTGACATATAAAATAAAACACAATCTGAATCCCACAGAAATTGCTCTCACTAAGGTCTGTCTCTTGACACACTCTCCCCTTGCTTCCATGACATTCCATTTCTTTGGGTTTCCTGAAGTCGCTTTTGCTATTTTCACTCTTTTCTCTGCCTCTCTTCCTCTTTCCATTTTTGAACACTGAAGCTCCTGGGACTTCAGTTCTTGGTGGCCTTCTCTTAGCACACCCACTACACAGTTACCCTAGGAATGCTCCCCACATCTATATTATCTGTGACATAGGCAATGCTACATGTTCATCAAACACCATTTCCCCATCCTCCTTTACTGCAAGCTAGACCACATTTCCCACAATGCCTTGTGATTCAGTGTAGTCAGGTGACTGAGTTCTGACCAATGGGATGTGGGTAAAAGAGACAATGACACTTGCAGGTTTGGCCACTCGAATGTCACACATGATTCTCCAAGTTCTATCTCTTCATTCATCTGCCTGTTAGGTGCAAAGAAGCCAGTGGAGACCTCCAAGTGCCTAGGGACCTACTGGACAGAAGGAAGATGGGTCTCTGATTACCAGAGTGGAGCAGAGCTCAATCCCCACTCCAACCTACTCCCACTGACTTTGAACTGTAACATAAGTGAAAATAACCCTTTAATGAGTCAGCTTACTGAGATACAGAGATCATATGATACAGCAGTTAACCTGCCCCAACTAATACACTATCTTTATGCTAATGTAATCAAATATGTGAATTTCAGGCCTGTATTTATTGTGCATTAAATAATTGACAAGAGTTCCCAAAATGATAAGCTAGAGAATGTTTTTTATTAGCAAGTCACAGAAATTCATCAATTCATTCAACAAATATTTGAATGCCTACTGTGCACTAGGCTTCTAGGCTCTAAGGTTACAATGATGAGTGAAGATAGATCCCAGTTCTCATTTTGACAGAATTTGGGATGAATTGGATGACAGCAGATCCTTAGGCCTCCTTTTGATATTCCAACTTTCCAACTGTCAGGAACTTCCTCGGCACTGCTGCATCATACAAATACACCATCCATAAAACCGAAACTACCCCTCTGTAGTCCCTAGAAACCATTATTTTACCCTTTATAAAAGGGCACAACCAAATTTAATAGTACAACACCCCTTTCTCTTAAGATTTTTTCATGTTTTTAAAATTGTGGTAAAATATACATGTTTATCATTTTAATGATTCATAAGTGTAAAATTCAGTGACATTAAATATTTTACAATGTTATATAACCATCACCATTATCTTTACTAAAAACTTTTTCATCATCCCAGCCAAAGTTCTATACCCATTAAATAATAGTTCCTCTTTCCCCCTTCCCCCAGCCCCTGGTAACATCTATCCTATTTTCTGTCTCTGTATATTTGCTTACTCTAGGTATGTCATATAAGTAGACTCATACAATATTTTAGTCTACTTCAAATATCCTTCACTATAGCATATACCAAATTTAATTCCTTTTTATAGCTGAATAACATTCCATTGTGTATATATACCACATTTAGTTCATTCATCTGTCAACGGGCACTTGAGTTTACCTTTTGGCTATTATGGATAATGTTGTTATGAACATGGGTATACAAATATCTTTTCAAGTCCCTACTTTCAATTCTTTGGTAATACACCTAAAAGTGGAATTGTTTGGTCATTAGACTGTTTCCCAAAGTGGTACACCAGTTTATATTCCCTCCAGCAATGTATCAGGGTTCCAGTGCCTCCACATTCTTGATAACACTTGTTATTTTCTGGGGTTTTTTTTATTATAGGCATCTTACTATGTGTGAACTGTTATTTAATAATTTTTTAAAAATATATAAAATCATACATGAATACACTCTTGTTTTAAGAAATTCAAACCCAGATCAGAATAAAAGAAGGAAGTCCATTTCAGTGTAGCTCCCTCTAAGGACCCTCCCCTCTCCAGAGAAAACCACTGTGAAAAGCTTGGTGTGCATCCTTCCAGACCTTGTATTCTGCTTTTATATTTTTACATTATGTATAGGCACACATTATTTCAATAATATCAGTTTCCATCCTTCTTTCTATTCATTCCACTGTTCTTTCTGTTAGAGAAATCCCATCTCTGAAATCTATCCCACTGGTTATAATGCACTCTTGGATTTCCAGTGTTGGGTAATTTTGTCACGAGCAGAACTTCAGTGTTGGTCTCATACAGGATGCATTTCTTAGGATGTCTCAAGCTTGTTCTGGAATGACCTTCACCTGTCAAATATACCAACAGCTATGTTCCTTTCTCTCTCTGAAATTATCATATTTGTTTTGGGGGAAAAAGAATTTGAGTTTCTCCCTTTTGAAGAAAACAACTGTGCAACAGTTCCAAATGGGAAACAGGCAGCATGTGGTAGGAGATGGCCCTCTACTGGCTATACCAGTTGGGTTCTCCAGAGAAACAACCAATAGGAGATTAGAGAATTTGGGGGAGTAGATTGATGTGTTAAAAGGAATTGACTCACACAATTATGGAGTCTGACAAGTTTCAAGATCTGCAGGGTAAGTCAGCAAGCTGGAGACATAGGAGAGCAGATGTTGTCATTCCAATATGAAAGCTGGCAGGCTTAAGACCCAGAAAAGAGCCCATGTTTCAGTTCGAGTTTGAAGGCAAGAAAAAGCCAGGTCCCAGTTTGAAGGAGAGCAATTTGCTTTTTGAAGACTGTGAATTTAAATCACAAATGGCAAACACAAGGCCCGGAGGCCAAATCTGGCCCTCCACCTTGTTTTATCCAGCCCAGCACCTTGTTTCTACCCAGAAGCAGCACCAAGGTTCTTGCTCCTAGTTAAGGAGTAGTTACAGTTATCTAGTCCTAAAATTACATTCAGCCCTTTGAAGGCAACCTTGAAGCTGATGTGGCCTCCCAGTGAAAATGAGTTTGACATCCCTGATTTAAATGTTAATCTCAACTGAAAACACCCTCTCTCAGAAACACACAGAATAATGTTTGACACCCCATGGCCCAGTCAAGTTGACACATAAAATTAACCATTGCACTGGTCATGTAAGCCTCTTTGGAGGCCTAAACCCATAGCAGGAAGCTGTGATGCACTTAAGTAATTGAGTCATGGTGTTGTGGACAATCAAAATTCTAAGTAAGAAATTCATAATAGAAATCATGCAAACCAAACCAGAAAGAAAGAGAATAGGATAAACCATCTAGTTATCACTTAAAAGTACTTACCATATTTTGCCATGTATAACATGCTCCCATGGATAATGTGCACCCACGTTCTTGGCTCAAACTTTCAGGAAAAAAATCTTTCATTTGAATTTTTTAATTCAATTATTTATTTATTTATATTTAGAAACAAAACTGATTCTCATATTCCAAGACATTATTTTGCACATGGATATTGTTATTGCTTTCCAGAGTTATACTTTCAACACATAAGCATAACTAAAATAATTAAAAACATTTATATAGATATTAAATTAGTACTACCCATGTATAATGTGCATCCTTATTTTTCCCTCAAAAATTTGGGCAAAAAAGTGTACATTATGCATGGCAAAATATGGGTAAGCTAATTGAAACAAATAGCATATTGTCTTACTTAGGGAGCAGAGTGGTAGAGTAGAAAGAACATGAACTTTAGAGTCAGAAACTGAGCTTGAGCCTCAGCTTCCATGCTTAACCTCCTTGAGGCTCAGCAGCTTCATCTGTAAAATGGGGTAATAATAACCCCTGCCTGATACTGAGAATGCAAAGATCAAATCCTTTCTAAACCATAAGAGTTTGGGAAGTCCTGGGGCTGGGAGTTAGGCCACTGACCCTGGAATGATCTATGAAACCTGGCCAACAAAAGAGAAGAATTAGCTGTGGATGAAGAAATAATTAAAACTTGGGAAAATAATAATGATATTTTGAAGTTTATAATAATAATAGACAAACTTGGATGGACATGCATGAGCTTAGAGTAGAGGACCTTAGAAGGAAGACTCCAGGAAGAAAAAGGCAGAAAACACAGTAGCATACAACACAATCTGTGGTCCCACTACTAGAAACTCTAGAAGATAAGATAGTTGCTGAAAGATTGTGATTCTAAAAGGGAGAAATCTTTCTCTATAACTTTAAATTCCAGATCAGAAATTTCCCAATCTCAAGTAACCCAAATGTAATTTTTTAAAAAAGTTAGCCATGTGGCTATGTAGGGAGATCTCTAAATGAGCTCATATGTGAAAAGATATATGCTTCTACTCCTGCTCCCATAGGCATTTCTCAACATTCTCAATACAGCCACCAATGCAAAACTCTATAATGGAAGACATGTTACTTCCCTGCTCAGATCCCAGTGATGGCATTCTATCCACAGAACATTGTGAGTGTAATGTTCCATTCACCCACATAACATTAACCCTTACTTATGGGGTTTATGAAGTCTTACCTTACCCCTGCCTACTCTGCAACCTGTCATTTTTCACTTCGGTCCAGCCACATGGGCGTCCTCATTGTTCCTCACTCACAAGTCCACTGGTGCCTCAGGGCCTTTGCACTGATTTTCCCTCTGCTTGTGTGTCTTTCCCAAGATGCTTGCATAGCTTCAGGTCCTTGCTTGAATGTCATCTCCACAGAGAGGCTTTCCCTGATCATCCTGCCTACAATAGTACCCACCTCTATCTTTTTCTATCTCCTTATCCTGCTTTATTTTCTTGAGATTTTTTCCTCTGTCTCCTTCACTAGAATGTAAGTCCCATGAGGCCAGGGACCGTATTTCTTTTACAGAACCTTGCCAATGCTGTTCTGGAACAGCTGTGGGGTTTGACTGCCTGCCGCCAAGAAGCATGACTCCCAATGCAAGAGTTAGGTGAAAAAGGAAAGAGATTGTTTACTTAAAGGTTAGACAGGTTTAGAATAAATGGCAGATTTTTGCCATGAAGTCCCACTCCCTTTAAAAACTCCCAAAAACACATCATCCTGCCTCCCTTTACCAAACCAGGCCAGTTTCAGAATATATCAGTCGGAGGTACCATCTTCCAGATAAGCAGCAGTGTGCAGCTTAGTATTCCTGATCATGGTTCATCTCCAAGCATCTCTCTCAAATCAGGTCACTAGGCAGGTCCCTGCAGCTCCATCAGCTCTGCTGCTGTCTTGTCTAAGCAGGCTTCCAGACCAACCTCCTCATGGTAGACTCTCAATCCACCCTTCATGGCAGACCTTCTCCTAGTTTAGCCCACCCTAATTTAAGTGCTTGGCCCAGAACTTCCTGCATGACTTCATATCCGGCCCTTCCTATGGTGCATTAGTGTCAGCCATTTTTGCCAGTTTCCCCTGTATTTTTCACCCTCTTGTGGCTGCCATCTTTAGTTAGGGCAAAAATTCCCACTGCTTTGTCAACAGTCCCTGCTCATTCTCACAATCATGTACACACTTTGCCCTGTGCAGCAGGCCTCAGCCCTCTTCCCTTCAGTAAAGAATAGTTATTAATTTGCCATTGTTATACAATGTATCTTAAACTCTGTACCATCCACTCTCCCCTTCCCTCGGTGAAGGATTGTGGGGGTTGTTCTTCTATTTTCAGGGGACTCATGCTCTGCACCCTGTTACACTTCTTTACTTCAAGGTCTGGGTCAGAATAGGTACTCATTAAATATTTACTGAATGAATGAATGAGTGAATGAATGAATGAACAGACATAATGATGGCTTTTTTTAAAGCAATAGTATAGATCCTAAAGAATAATTTCAGAGAGGCTAAAGCTGAAATGGATAGAAGCTTTCCAACAACAACAAAAAAAAAAAACTTCTGAAAACAGAGAAGTAAAAGTTCTTTTAGGCAGAGTAAGGAGGGGAAAGAGCTACTTTTAGAAGAAAAGAAATCTTCTTTTGTTGTATTTTTCCTTCAAAAAGATTGATTTTCATGCTAAAAGGAAAGGCTGGATGGAAGGGAAGGGAGATGGGAGGAAATCCAGGTGAATCATGAAGTTGCTGGATCCCAGAGGCTCCAAGGAGAAAATGATTGCCAGGAGGTCTAGACAGCAGCAGAGACAGCTTGGTAGAGCTTTCCAGGCCCCAGAGTAGTAGGGAAGCAGCAGTTTCAGGCCCTCAAGCATGGAAGGCAGGGCCAGGAAACAGACAGACCTTGGGGAGTGACTATAAGAACAGAGGTTGTCAATACCAGTTTCCCCCCACTCACATACACATACACTTGATAACACAATCCTATGGGTTCATAGAGTTCTCTCCATGTCCTAAAAGGCAATGTCCAATTCCAGGGCAGCCTCTGAGTCTTTTTTGTTGTTGTTTCATGGACCCTGAACAAATCTTGTGAAAATTGCCCACCTGCCTGTACCCACAAATTGTGCATGTTGTTTCAGGAAACTTAAGAATCTCCCCTGGGAGGACTTCCGGCAAGATGGAGGCATAGGTGGATGCACTGCACCTCCATGCACAACCAAGATTAGAACAACAACAATTTAGAGGCAGAATAACACCCAGAACTGATAAAGAATTTATCTGAATGGAAGTCGGACAGCCAGGAAGTTGAAGTAGACCCATTCATCCAGACCAGTAAGAGGGGCGGAGAGGAGAAGCGGGCGCGGGTCGCGGTGCGCAGAGATCGGGGAGAACTGGGTGCAAAAGACAACTGGGAGTGAGTAAGCCTTCCAGGACACACAAGATTGCAGCAGTGGACCCTGAGTATGCAAGCGGCGGCTGGCAGACCCAGTGAGGCGGCATTGTGGACCAGGGCAGAGCGCGCAACCCAGGATCCCAGAAAAGGGACGGAGATCCCAGAATGGAGCTACCACCATTGTTCCCTCCCACCCCCGCCCCCACCCCCACCCCCGCCCGAACTCCCACCCCCACCCCCACATACAATGTCACAATCTAGTGACTGGGGTGCCCAGCCCAGGTGAACACCTAAGGCTTCGCCCCTCACCATAACAAGAGCGACCAGACTGAAAAAAAGAAAAGGGAGAGAGAGAGAGAGACATGTCTCCAACAGAAGAACAGATCAGTCCCCCAGGACTCATCCTCTTGAGCAACGAAGAGAGAGCCAATCTATCAGATGCACAGTTCAAAACACTGGTGATCAGGAAGCTCACAGAATTGGTTGATTTTGGGCGCAAATTAGATGATAAAATGCAGGTTACCATAAAAGAGATGAAGGAAGATGCACGGAGAACCAATAGTGAAGAAGGGAAGGAAACTGGGACTCAAAACAATAGAGTGGACCAGAAGGAAGAAAAAAACAACCAAGCAGGAAAGAATGAAGAAATAAGAATTCAAAACAACGAGGATAAGTTAGGAACCTCCAGGACATCTTTAAACATTCCAACAGCCGAATTATAGGGGTACCAGAAGGGGAAGAGGAAAAGCAACAGATTGAGCATGTAGTTGAACTAATAATAAAGGAGAACTTCCCCACTCTGGCAAAGGAAATAGACTTCCAAGAAATTCAGGAAGCTCAGAGAGCCCCAAAGAAGTTGGACCCAAGAATAAACACACCAAGGCACATCATAATGACATTAGCCAAGGTAAAAATGAAGGAAAGAATCCTAGAAGCAGCAAGAGATAAGGGGACAGTAACCTACAAAGGAGTTCCCATCAGACTGTCAGCTGATTTCTCAAAAGAGACCTTACAGGCAAGAAGGGGCTGGAAAGAAATATTCCAAGTCATGAAAGACAAGGACCTACATCCCAGATTGCTCTATCCAGCAAAGCTCTCATTTAGAATGGAAGGGCAGATAAAGTGCTTCTCAGATAAGGTCAAGTTAAGGGAGCTCATCATCACCAAGTCCTTATTTTATGAAATGTTAAAGGGACTCATCTAAGAAAAGAAGATAAAGAAAAAAAACATGTATAGTAAAAGGACAGCAAACTCACAACTATTAACAACCACACCTAAAGCAAAACCAAAAGAAACTAAGCAAACAACTAGAACAGGAACAGAACCACAGAAATGGAGATCACATGGAGGGTTAGCAACAGGGGGAGTGGGAGGAGGAGAGAGGGGAAAAAGGTACAGAGAATAAGTAGCATAGAATGTAGGTTGAAAATAGATAGGGGGAGGGTAAGAATAGTATGGGAAATGTAGAAGCTAAAGAAATTATAAGTATGACACATGGACATGACTAAAGGGGGGATATGGGTGGGAGAGGGTGTACAGGGTAGAGGGGAGTGAAGGGGGGAAATGGGACAACTGTAATAGCATAATCAATAAAATATACTAAAAAAAGAATCTCCCCTGAAGTGTAAGTGTCCCAGGTGAGGGATCCCTGTTCTGCCAGTATATCCCTAAATTGCACCACTGGAATAAATGATGCAACCCCTGAACCCTACAGTCAGAGATTGCAGCCAAATTTTGAATTTATTCATTCAACAAATGTTTATTGAATGCCTACCGCGTGTCAGGTTCTATTCTAAGCTCTTCAGATATATTAGCTTATTTGATCCTCAGAGATATCCTTGAGGTTAGTTTTATTTATAAACTCCCTCTGCAGATAAAACCAATGAAGTAACTTGTCAGAGGTCAGGTAAAGGAACTTCACTAATCCAGCTCCAAAGAAATTTCCCTGCTACTCATGGTGCTCTTCACAAGGTTGGTGTCAGTTCTTTCAGATAGCGAGGTTTATCCCCAAAGCATTTCTTTTCAACTGTATAGAGGAGAAACAACCCCACCACCACCCCACACGAGTCTCTGTCACCTGGATCTACTCACTCATCATTCCCATGGTTTTCTGACTCAGTTTATAGTCATTGGTGTAGCTGTTGGACCTCTTTGTATGAGGAATTGCACAAATATTTTCCCACACTCATCATCACACAAGGATATGGCCTCACATCCATGTATTGTACAAGCTTTCAGGCAGTGATGCCTCACACCCCTATGTGCTCACAGATGTCACAAGAGAGGCTACATCTAGTATTCATGGAAAAGGAGTTCTGCAGTGCAGATTCCAAGGCCAGGCTTTGTTTCTTCAACATCACCATATGCACTTCTGGTCAGGACACTTAAAGGAACAAAGAAAGTTTTCAGTAAGAGAGTAGGATGAACAAGTTTGCTGGTGCTGCCAAAACACAGTACCCCAACTGGTGACTTAAAACAACAGAGTTATATTGTCTCTTCGTTCTGGAGGCTGGGAGTCGAAGATCAAAGTGTCAGCAGGATAGGTTCTTTCTGTGGCTGTGAGGGAGAATCTGTTCCAGGTCTCTTTCCTTGGTTTGCAGAAGACTGTCTTCTCTCTGTGTCCTCACGTTGTCTTCCTTCTACACATGCCTCTGTGTCCAAATTGCCCCTTTATAATAAGGACACCAGTCATATTGAGTCAAGGCCCACCCAAATGACCCCATAATGACTTCATAAAGATCTTGTCCCCAAATACAATCACATTCTGAGGAATTGGGGGTTAGGACTTCAACATATCTTTCAAGGGAACACAATTCAAATCATACGTAACAAGAGATAATGGCCAGAAAAAAAGAGCCACAGAATACTAGAATATTTTAATGAGTTAATAAATCCTTCCTAGTGGATCAACAAAGTTGGTGAATGAATAAACCTGATTGTGAACAGAGCATTATACAAGGCATAAAGCATGGCTATGAAGGAATCAAAGGCACATCTGTGCTCTTGACTTGAGAAATGTTCAGTGTACTTGGAGAGTCTCAATGAGGCCATTTAGCAGGTAAACAATTTTCCCTGTACACACTGAGAAATGCAAACATGTCATTTCATTCTCTTTTATTTAGACCTAATTGAGCATCCAAACAGACAAGCTGTCATTCCATTATCATCCGTAGCTGGTGGCTTTTTCTAAGGGGTCCACAACTCCACAAGGAATCTCTCCATTATGGCATCCTTTCCATCACATTCCAAGGCTGTTTGGGATCACAGTTCCCTTGAGGCATTGAGAAGCTCCAGTTTGAACTTACTGGTGGATTCCAGATGATTCAATGCCTCGGAGCTTCTGTGTCCTGGCCCTCCACCTACTGGCAAGAAACATATCTGCAAGGCTAATATCTCAGAATTCCAGCTGGGAAGCAGCCTACAAGTCCTTTCTACTCTCAAACCGAAGCTCCTTCTGGAGGGAGGGAGCTCTGGAGTGTATGTGTGGGGGACTTTCATAAGAAGGGAAAAACACAGATTTGGAGTAAAGATGGGCATAATATGTTATTAGGGACAATAGAAGAGGCATAATAAGTACAGGTATAGAAATGACCTCTATACCAAGGGTAACACACATAGGCACTTACTAAGGACAGAACTGTCCTAGTTAAGAGAAAAAAAAGAAAAACAAGCTAATGGACAGTGGGCACTGGTCATCAAGAGTGGTAAACTGGCTCTACATGAGGCTGTGGCAGGAGCATCACCTATTGCATATCTTGCAGGTGTCTGGTACTACACTAAGTACATTTGTTAGCTCACTTTGACCTCATAGCACCCCTGTTTTCTAGATGAGGAAACTGAGGCTCAAGGCAGTTGTTATGTCCCCCAGGGCCACAGCTGCTGAGTAGAACAGTTGGGATTTGAACCAGGTATGAAGGCCTTTCTGAGCCTTCCTGAGCAATGTAGTGGCATGAGAAAGATAGCACCACAAATCATCTTGGGAAAAGACAGGACAGAGAAAGCAGCTAAGAAGAAATCACAGCAATCCAAATTTGATTTGAGGTGGTGACTTAAGAAATGAAAAAGGAAGGGATCAATCAGAGCAACTAGATGTTCAATACAACAAAGAGAAAGGAAATGAAAATGACATGCCTCAAAACTGTAGCAACCGGAAAGAAAAAGGGGAAAGGTTAAGGGGAGACTCAGAAGAGAAGACTGGAGTCAGCAGGGAAAATTTAGAGAAGGGGTGACTCGGCTTACAGGTATATCAAGTTCCTGTGGTGATTTTTTTAATTTTATTGTTGTTCAAGTACACTTGTCTGCATTTTCCCCCCACCCCAACCATCCCCACCTCCCTCCTCTGATTCCACCCCGCCCCCTGTTATAGCCATGTGTTCTTTGTATCCATGGTGATGATTTTAGAAATGAGTCCAGTGTCCCTGTGAGAGTTTTAGGCACTGCTGATATCATCACTAGGATGCTGTCACTGCTTCACAACTGCGATCAATGCAGGCTGATTAGTTTTGCTACAATTAAAGACACACAATATTCCAGCAGCTTCTAGAATATAGGATATGGAGCCCAGTGGGTCATAAGACATAGAATGGAAGAGGGAGCCACTTGCTGTAAGACATCACAATGGCCATGAAAGGCTCAAAAAGGGTAGTTCTTGGACTGCAGGGAACTTGGCATCATGTGGGAGTGCCATCCAGGAGCAAGCAGTTCTAATCAAACCAAAGAGTAACTAAATGCATAGTGGGATGACTACTGGCTGTTTACTATGGAGGAGTGACTAAGTTATCATCAGTAAAGTATTGTTTGGGGTGTATTACTCCCTTTGAGTGTGCTGCCAAAAATCCTAGTATTTGAAAGTGTGATGAAAACAATAATTTAAAATCTGAGGGTGAAAAGACCTCAAGAGGGCCCCCTATGGCAATCAATGTGCATTTATTTCCACCCTTCAGTGTTCCGTCAGCAACATGCTCTTCCATGTCTGAAAGGACAGGATCTGAGCTGAGAGGAAGCTTCCTTAGGAGCCTTAGACAACTCCCTTAGACAGAATCTACTTATCTTAAGCCTGAGTAGGCTACCAATAAATCCAGCTGTTCCTAGCAGTTGAAACAGTTTGGAACAACAAAAAAATACTAATGCGCCAGAGAGTTCATTCAAGGAAACTTGAAATGTCCTTGAGTTACTAGGGAAGAACACAAGGCCCCACAGGAACTGAGTTCTTCTCCCACCCTATCTCTCTCACCTTCCCTCCTCTAAAGCTCCCATTCCCTCCATATGTCTATATCTCCTCACATCCTCATAGGAACTGACTCCATCTTCCTCTCCATTCCTACTCCTCTATCCCCTACACCTCCCTGTTCCAGCTTTATACAAAGGCACTTCTGCTCCCTCTCCATCCACATTCCTGCCACCTGCCTATGACTCTCTGGTCCATCTTACATCAACTAATAATGGCTCCCTCTCCTTCTCAACATTCAGCCAACATGAAATGACCCCTTTTACTGTCCATCTCCCCACACTCATATACTTTTCTACCATACCCACAGGAACTAACCTCCACTCTTTCCCCTCAACTACACCTGCATATTTCTCTCTGGTCAAGCTCCATATGAAGGTAACTTTCATCCCTCTTCCTCTCCCTTACCCTCCCCCTCCCCCCATGAAGATCTCTGGTTCATCCTGTCTTAAACAGATGTCTGTGTTCTCTGTGTCAAAATCCCACCCCCATCCCACAACAGCTCTCTGCTCAGGCTGAACATGAACTAACACCTGCTCTTTCCTCTTCCCCATCACGCCCAAAGCCCCTACAGCTCTGGTTCACCTGCACATGATCTAACCTTTGCCTCCCCTTTTCTCCCCCTCCTCCCAATCACTCTTTTCTGCCCACATGAATGACTTCAGTCTCTCTACCTCTCAGTCCCATCTCACTCCCAAGTATCTTGCTGATCCATCCTCAATTGAACTAAACTCTTCTACCTCCCCACTCTACACCCCCTACATCTCGCTGGTCTACCCACAGATGCTGCTCCCTATTCCCTCTCTCTCTCTCTCTCTGACCATCTCATCCACCTCTTCCAGCACTGTAAATAATCCCCATAAGCTGATCTGACCTGCCTTTTTCTCCCTAACCATCCCCACATCCCACTCCAGATTTCACCCAATCACTCCACCTACATCTCCCTGGTCCAGTCCCATAGAAACTAACCTCTTATATTTCTCTTCCCACCCCCAATCTCTCCAACATCTCTTGGTCCAGCCCCACAAGAGAGAACCTCTGCCCCACTCCCCACATCACCCTCCACTCACTCTACAACTCTCTGAATCATCTTCACCTGCAGTGACATCTCCTACCATTCCTTTTCCAACCCTCTCATCCCCTCCATCTATCTGGTCTAGGCCCACACAAACTGACCCCAGCCTTCTCTCTATCTACATACTCACACCCCCTTGCAGTTCTCTTTTCTTTTTTTTAAATATATTTTATTGATTATGCTATTACAGTTGTCCCATTTCCCCCCCTTCACTCCCCTCCATCCTGTACACCCTCTCCCACCCATATCCCCCCCTTTAGTCATGTCCATGTGTCATACTTATAATTTCTTTAGCTTCTACATTTCCCATACTATTCTTACCCTCCCCCTATCTATTTTCAACCTACATTCTATGCTACTTATTCTCTGTACCTTTTTCCCCTCTCTCCTCCTCCCACTCCCCTGTTGCTAACCCTCCATGTGATCTCCATTTCTGTGGTTCTGTTCCTGTTCTAGTTGTTTGCTTAGTTTCTTTTGGTTTTGCTTTAGGTGTGGTTGTTAATAGTTGTGAGTTTGCTGTCCTTTTACTATACATGTTTTTTCTTTATCTTCTTTTCTTAGATGAGTCCCTTTAACATTTCATAAAATAAGGACTTGGTGATGATGAGCTCCCTTAACTTGACCTTATCTGAGAAGCACTTTATCTGCCCTTCCATTCTAAATGAGAGCTTTGCTGGATAGAGCAATCTGGGATGTAGGTCCTTGTCTTTCATGACTTGGAATATTTCTTTCCAGCCCCTTCTTGCCTGTAAGGTCTCTTTTGAGAAATCAGCTGACAGTCTGATGGGAACTCCTTTGTAGGTTACTGTCCCCTTATCTCTTGCTGCTTCTAGGATTCTCTCCTTCATTTTTACCTTGGCTAATGTCATTATGATGTGCCTTGGTGTGTTTATTCTTGGGTCCAACTTCTTTGGGGCTCTCTGAGTTTCCTGAATTTCTTGGAAGTCTATTTCCTTTGCCAGAGTGGGGAAGTTCTCCTTTATTATTAGTTCAACTACATGCTCAATCTGTTGCTTTTCCTCTTCCCCTTCTGGTACCCCTATAATTCGGCTGTTGGAATGTTTAAAGATGTCCTAGAGGTTCCTAAGCTTATCCTCGTTGTTTTGAATTCTTATTTCTTCATTCTTTCCTGCTTGGTTGTTTTTTTCTTCCTTCTGGTCCACTCTATTGTTTTGAGTCCCAGTTTCCTTCCCTTCTTCACTATTGGTTCTCTGTGCATCTTCCTTCATCTCTTTTATGGTAACTGCATTTTATCATCTAATTTGCGCCCAAAATCAACCAATTCTGTGAGCTTCCTGATCACCAGTGTTTTGAACTGTGCATCTGATAGATTGGCTATCTCTTCATTGCTCAAGAGGATGAGTCCTGGGGGACTGATCTGTTCTTCTGTTGGAGACATGTCTCTCTCTCTCTCTCCCTTTTCTTTTTTTCAGTCTGGTCGCTCTTGTTATGGTGAGGGGCGAAGCCTTAGGTGTTCACCTGGGCTGGGCACCCCAGTCGCTAGATTATGACATTGTATGTGGGGGCAGGGGCAGGAGTGGGAGGGACAATGGTAGTCGCTCCGTTCTCCTGGGATATCAGTCCCTTCTCTGGGATCCTGGGTTGCGCGCTCTGCCCTGGTCCACAATGCCACCTCACTGGGTCCGCCAGCCACCGCTTGCGTACTCAGGGTCCACTGCTGCATCCTGGAAGGCTTACTCACTCCCGGTTGCCTTATGCGCCCAGTTCTCCCCGATCTCTGCACGCTGCGACCTGCGCCTACACCTCCTCTCAGCCCCTCCTACCGGTCTGGATGAATGGGTCTACTTCAACTTCTTGGCTGTCCAACTTCCATTCAGATAAACTCTTTATCAGTTCTGGGTGTTATTCTGGCTCTAAATGTTGCTGTTCTAATCTTGGTTGTGCGTGGAGGTACGGTGTGTCCACCTATGCCTCCATCTTGCCATAGTTCTCTTTTCTGCCGCCACATGAACAGGCCCCGGCTTCCTTCCTGTCTCCATCTTCCTGAACCCACTGTGACTCTCTGCTCCTTCCCCTCATCTACTGATTCTGTATCCCCATCCCCTACACTGAGCAACTGCCAACCTATCTTAGAATGGCTGCTGGGCACAGATATGGCCATCAGCTCTTGCTAATTTTTATCCTCAGGGATAAGATGTTAGTTGTCACTCTCCCTTCTCTGAAGTGATTCCTGGCTTTCAGTTATGCAAACATCAACCAGAAAACATGTTTCCAGGGTGACAGTCAACAGTAAAATGGGAAGTAGGGCCCAGTCTTTTCACTCCTTTCCAATATTGTCTGTCTGATCAGATCGTATGCCTCTTAGTAGAAAATAGCAATGTGACAAAGGTCAAATCCTCCCAAGAAATGCTGTCAACTCAACTTTGGGGACAGTAATCATAAATGCTTCATGGACACACCTTTAACAACAAAGCTTAGGTGACAACCATACCAAAGGAACGATAGAGAAAACAAACACTTTGAAATGCCTCCTTCTTAGACACTGTGAAGCCAGGTCCTTTATGCATATTTTCATTGGACCCCCAGTGATTCTAAATTAAGCACAACTCTTGTCGCCATTGCACAGACAAGGAACCCAAGGCACCCACCCAGACAGGTGGCTTGCTCCAAATTACCCAGCCAGGAAATGGTGGAGCCTGTGTGAGAACCAAGTTCTGAGGCTACTCTGGGCTCTCCCTCCCACATACCCCAGTGTTTCTCAAAGAGCAGTCCCTGTGCAGGAGACTCGTGGCTGAGGGGGGTGGGGAGTGCAGTCCTCCAGGATGCCAGTGTTCAGGGACTGAGGCCCAGGGTCATGCCCCTTTAACATGCTCCCCACCTAGGGTTGCTGGCTGAAATATAGGACACCCAGGTAAAGTGGAATTTCAGATCAATAATGAATAAATCAACAGAAAAGTCCAAATGGTATATACTTGTATTAAAAAAATTTTGTTGATTTGAAATTCAAATTGACTTAGTTTTTTTTTAATTAGCTAAACCAGGTGACCCTACCTCAGTTTGGACTAGGATGCCACCTCAGTTTAAAACCCATTCTCTCTCTACGCTGTATGAGTAAAGGAGCATTACATCCTTGTCTGTTTTCCATCACCCCCGCCTATTCATGCTCCCCATCCTCAGCCTGGAGCAGAAAGCTTATTGGCATCTGCCAGGGCTTCTGTTATAGATCATCCTGTGTAGGACCAGGAAGGAGCTGAACAAGGTCACCCAGCTCAATCTGATGCCAATATTCTGAGGCACTAACCAGCAAATAAACAAGAGGTTGGCTGAAATAAGCCAACTGTCATAATAACCTGGCTTTCCCCTATTTATCCAAGCACAAATTACCAATGACTCTTCTTTGGCCTTATACTTTGTCAAAACTATATTTAGAGCATCATTTAGGTTTATGTGAAATGGATTCTTCTAGTTTGCACACCGATAGGTTCCCAAGGCAAAAAATAAAAATTCATGCCAATAACAAAGGATTATTTCATTTTCTGTCCACAGGCTGGTAAGGAGTTTGGGATCTACCAGGCTGCCTTCAATACAATGGTTTGCAACAGCAGTCTCCAATCTTTTTGGCACCAGGGACCGGTTGTGTCAGGAGATTGAGCTCAGAGGAACTTCCCTTGCTTGTTTGGCTGCTCACCTCCTGCTATAGAGGGTGCTGATAGCAGAGACAGGAGGTAGAACTGCAAGAGGGCCAGGAGGTGAAGCTCAGGCAAGCTTCACTGGAACCCAGTTCTTAATGGGCCATGGACCAAACAATTACTGGTCCATGGCCTGGGGTTTGGGAACCACTGATTTATAAGATTAATTCATAGTCAAGTCTAAAGAACTCATCCTTAGAAAAAAGCTCAAAATAAGAAATGTTTTATTCTTAAGACCAAACAAATAATAAAAGCATATCCAAATGCAAGTGAGAAAGTTCACTAGATTTTTTTTTAAAACAGAAAGCTGTCCTCAAGTGTCAGTGAAAACCAGAACAATCCAAGAGATGCCCACGGCTGTGGTAGCATAGGTACAACATGTGCTTGTCTAGGAAGTCCTTCTGTGGTGGCATAAATGTGGGAATGCATGACAAGTGAAGCACTACAAGGCAGAACAGCAAGTGGGTGAGAACTTTCAGACCCTTTACTCTAATGTTCTTTGGTTCTGCCTTGAGGAGTTAAAGTAAGCAACATGTCACCTCACAAAGAACTCTACTATCAAAGAACACGTGCAAAAGTCTAAACAGATTTGAGGTTGTTACTAAAGTCATACAGGGAGGTCAGTGGGGAAAAATAGTTTGTGTTCTCAAAAACCAAGTTTTACACAATGGCAGGCACTAAATCTAGTGATGTGTGCTTGCACTAGAAGAGAATAATCTTAATAAAGGCTGGTCTTTTTCATGATGCGTAGGAACTCTTGCTCATTGACTTCTCCATCTCCATCTCGATCAGCTTCATCAATCATTTCCTGCATGATAGTAAGGATTCAGGTTAGATTAATGAAACTAAAATGTGACCAAGCAACAGGCTTTTATATGCTACATAAATAGACAATTGTACTCCACCCAATGCAAATGTGCTGCTTTTTACAATTGCTTGATTCCTGAAAAGTTATCTGAAATCTAAGTCATACTTTGTCACACATCACCTACAAGGGAGCTTGAGGGGGGATGCCTAAAACCTAAAATTGTAGGTAAAACTGTCCATGTTTGTATTTTTCTGGGATCAGGGTTCATAGCTTTATCACATTATCCAAAAGAAATTAAGTGGTTAGCAGAGGGACAAAAGCACTAGTTTTCCTTCAAAGCTGTGTACATATCAGAGAAAATGTAACACAGAAAAGTCACCCAGGGCTCCAAGCAGGAATTCTGGGTTTCAGTATAATATATTACAAACCTGCAGCTCCTCATCAGTGAGGTTCTCACCCAACTCCTTGGCCACACGTTTTAGATTGTTGAACGATATTGTCCCAGTTTCATCATCATCAAAGAGCTTGAAAGCCTTCAGGATTTCTTCTTTGGTATCTTTCTCAGACTTAACAAGTAGAACATAAAACACACAAGTAGGGAAACACTGCAGTTACTCATGTCCTATAGCCCCACTATTGCCTAACCCCTCTGCCCTGTCCCTACATCATTGCATGGTCTCGGTGATAGCCTTCATGACATAGGTCCTAGGTCACAGGGAATCAAGCATCATCCAGTGTAGAAAAAAAGAACAAACTCAATGACATTATACAAACCCAAAGGCTAAAAAGGAACTTGATAAAGTACTGCACTTAAAACATCTTTTCTGTACAAACCAGAAAAACTGGACTTGTTTTTAAAATATAGAAGGAGAGGGGTGGAGTTAAAATTAGGGGAAATATAGCTGCTTAAGTTGGTGTTAGTCCACAAAGAAAAATATAGGTATGATTAGATTATTTCAAAGCAACAGGATTATTAGAGCATGAATAGACCTATGCCTTGGAACACACACCTGAGATGCTAATGGAGATACTGTTCCACAGACCAGTGGAGTGCAGATGAGCCACACTAAGGAGGAGCAAGGATGCCAAAGAAAGAGCAATGGTCCAATGGGAACATACTTCCTGAGTGGGATGACACTCAGGGAAGTGAGGTGGGGTGACATATTATGGTCTCCCTTGATCCTTCAGACCCTTTAAAAGAGTGACATTTGAGAGACTAGAAAATGGGTGAGTTAAGCCCTGGAAGTGCTAACAGGCCAAATCCCCAGTGCAAAGCACAACTGCTAAAGCAACAGATCCTCAGGCTAAGGCTACCCAGAATAACAACTGGGGAAAGAAGAATTTCCAACTTTAAAGTATAGGGAATTCATCTTGTCAAAATGCAAGACACTGTAATATCGTTGGTGTTTATATGGTGTTTATAGGTTTTACTGCTCTTGATTATCACATTGACATATCAGTTAGAGAAGGAGAATAGTTAAAAAGTGATAACAGTAGTACTTTCACTACTTAACAGAGGGTAAAATGACTTCCTGTGACTTTGTGCCTTGAAGAAAGCCAAGTAAAACTTAAGCGCCCTAATTCTGTCACCAATATTATGCTTTATCAGCCGAACTCTCCAGTCTATATTAATGTTTCTTCAATGAAGACATATTCATATCCATATTCAAATTTGTCCATTTTGGGTAGAAAATATGCTGATTATCTTACCATTTTCTGAGTCATCACAGTCAAAAAGTCATTAAAGTTCATTTTTCCTGTCCCTTCCTTATCAATTTCAGTTATCATTTTCTTAATCTCTTCTTTCTTGGGTTCAAAGCCCAGTGCCCTCATTGCCACCTACAATAAAAACAGGATCAGTCATCTCAATGTGCACATCTAAGTAGAGCAAGAGCAAAAATGACAGTGAGAACATTAAGCCAGCATCTGAAATAGTCATGTTAAAATGATTGGGAAACACTATAACATTAAACACATTGATATTTGCACTCATTTTATTTAATAATACGTGCGGTAAATAAAGCTAGGAAAACAGCACAGTGCCTTCTTCCCTTGTCACATTTTCCAGGGAGGAGAGGACAAAAGGCTGGAGTGGTGACAGGAAGAGGAGACAAAGAGGCAAAGGAAAGGCAAGGCAGCAGAGTAGGAATGTACAGGGCTTGCCTTAAGTTCCTTAACATCGATAGTCCCAGTTGCATCAGTATCGAAGAGATCAAAAGCTTGCCGGATTTCCTGTACCTGCTCCGCAGTAAGCTCAGGCTTAGGACTCACTCTTTTTCGCTGGGCATTTGATGCCATGTTTGCCTTCTTAAAGTTAGAGGCCTTTAGACGTTTTACAAACACATAAGCACAATATTATGCAATATAGTCCATATTTGACATATAATAAAGACAACCATATCTGTTTTTAAAATACTTTATACTAACCTATCCCAGAGCTTTGCTTAACTGTAGAGATAATTAGAGTTTACTGGGAAGGACAATGAATCTTTGCATGCACCTCTTTCCCTCCCTCTTTTTAAACTAGTTTGTAGAAGCAAGGAGATTCCTTGTCCTTTTGGACATCCCTTATTGGAAATCATCCCAAAAGACAGCTAGTTAGCTAAGGAGTAGATAATAAGCTCTCCCTGAATTTGAGGATCCTAGTTCTAGAGATGTCCTTACAATGCCCACTCGCGGTACTCCACTTCCCTCTAAGTACTCTTTCTGATTACTTCCGATTTGGCCAAATATAAATCAGTTGTTAGGATGTATATTCTGTCAATACTGAATAATAAAATGCAATTCCCTAGGTACATCCATCCGTGCCTTCCCCAAGAAGCTCAAAGCGTCTCCTGAATGGCCCTATATTTAAATTTTAAAATACACGTTAACAAACGTCATCAACCTCCCCCAGCATTGTGCAGAAACTTTGATAGAGCTTGGCGGCCAGAAGGCCAAGGTCTGAGAAGGATGGGGCCTTTGGGGAACCCGAGTCTTCTTTACCCTGGTACAGGTCACCCAGAGGGCCTGGGGAGCCAAAGGGCGGGTAGGAGCCGGCTGTGGGTTAAGGGGAGCCAGCCGCAAATCACAGGCCCAGCACAGTGGCTGTCGTCTCTTCCTTGACCACGGGAGAAAAATGTCAGAGAAAGGAGGGGCGTGCCAAAGCCGAGAACGGCGCGAGGAAGACTTCGGGAAGGTCGAGGATTGAGAAGGGCTCAGCCTCAGGGCAAGGGGTGCAACAAGAGGGCAGGCACTCACCATCGCAAAGACTCAGCTACCCGTTGTTACGGCAACCGTTGTACATACTAACTCGGCGCAGTTCCCAGGGTCCAGAGCGCGCCGCCCTGCTCCTCATTGGTGATCCGCTCGCCGCTACCGCCTCTCGCCACTGGCGCAGGGATAGAATGGGTGGGACTAACCCAGCAAAGGCCCTGCCCAAGGCCGGTGGCGGCACGCTGCCTGAGGAGCTCTGGCCTCATCAGGCGGGATCACGCCACAAGCGCTGATTGGCTGAGCCCGCGCCAAACCCTGCCCGTCGGAGTGTTGGAGGAGCTTCCCCTGAGCCTGGGCTTGCTGCTGGCTTCAAGAAAAACTTGGCGGCCAGCGACTGGAGCTTAGTGGGTGCGACCTGCAATCGTGGTGAAACCGGCAAGGGGGACATCTGCGTACAGGTAAGGGTCGCGACCTCTCCCCCTTGGAGGCTGCCTTGTGTTGGCAACTGGACGGGAATGCGAGGGGCTGGGTGGGGCGGTCAGGGTCGGAGCTTTTTGGTCTGGCCTAAGACTGAGTTAGGGTCGGTGGGCCCCAAACGGATTAGAGAACCTTAAGTGTTGAAGTGGAGACCACTCATAGGGAAACTTAGACCCAGTGAAGGTAAGGGACATGCTGAGCATTGTCGCACAGGTTCGGGCCCCTAGGATTTAGAAGCCGAATCCAGCTGAGGCTTTCTTCGAAGGTGTCCCTTTGAGAGCATTCCCTCCCCTCACCAGGTTCCAAGAGAGACTCACTTGAGTTCATCCCTGGTGAAAAGCAGCCCAGGAAGCTAGCTGCGGGCCTGGCAATGGACTTTGAAGGGAGTGAAGGAGATATGAGCGAGCATAAGAGGGAGAGGTCATCACAATACACTCTTTTTGACATCCAAATACTTAAAGGCGGATAGGGAGGAGCATTCCAAGCCTAGACGCCCTCATAAATAAAGCCTCAGAGGAGTTTTGGAAGTGTGAGGCATGCTTGGAGAATTATAAGGGGGCATCTGCAAGGGTTTGGGCTGAAAAGGAGCTGCAGCAGTGGAACTGGAAGTCCAACCTCGGCCTTCCTCAACCAGCCTCGTGTTAAGAGCTCTATGTGACTTTCAGCCCATACCTGCTTCCCCTCTGGACATTGGACACATTGGAGTAGATTTTAGGGAGACAGGGGTTAGAGCAGAAGTTTCTCAGGCTGAGAAAGGCCTGAGGTTTATTAGCATTCCTTAAATGAAAGTGTTCACCGAACTTGTGCCCTTTACCCCCTTCCCCTCTGAGCATGAGCCAGGTCCAAATCTTTGGGTCATACATTTTTTTTCCTGTCCCCTCCGCATTAACCAGCCTCCAAGTTCTATCAGTTCTCCCCCTTAGATGCCATTTCTTTTCTTCTTTTCCACCTCTGGTGCTCCACTCCCAATGTGAGCCTTCATCACCAACCTCCCAAATAGTCCAAGTCCAGGTTCTCGCCTTGGTAGGCAAGGCCTGGCATGACATGTCCTCTCCTCTCCCCAGACCCTCCAGCCCTGGGACACTGGTTTCCTTACTGGGCCTCAAAAGCACAGGCACACTCCTACCTTAGAACTTTTGCTGTAGCTGTTCTTTCTGCCTCCTTGGTCCACTTCTCCCCACTCCCATCTTTGCTTTATTGTTACCTTCTTAATGAATCACCCTAAGTACGCTGTTTAGCACTGCAGCCCCCAGCACACCCAAACCCCGCAGCCGGCTCTACTTTTTTCCCCATAGTACTTCCACTTTCTAACCTGTAGTATATTTTACTTATTTGGTTTTTTATTTCTCATCCAGCAGAAGGTTAGTTCTATGAGGGCAGAAGTCTTTGTTTTGTTCACTGCTGGCACTCCAGTGCCTGCAACAGTGAGGGACCCATATTAGGTGCTCAGTAAATCTTGGTTGAAACACTGGTGAGTAATCCTTCTGTTTGCTGCTCCTTACCTATTTAATCCACCCTGTTCTACCAGGTTATTTTTCCCCATGAACAGCTCTGGCCAGATCACCTCCATGCTTTTAAACTCTCAATGGTTCACTTGACTACAGAGTGAAGTCCAAACTCAGCCTGGCATCTGAGCCTCCTGCCCTGCATCTGCTAGTCTTTCTTACTTCCTGTCCCTCCACACCTTCCCAGTCAGTCTGTAGGTGGCAGCCTGGCAGAGTAGAAGCAACAACTACAAGTTCTGCCTTGATTGTGTACCAGATGTGTGACTTTGGGCAGGTCACTTGACTTCTCTGAGCCTCAGTTTCTCATCTGTTGAATAAGACCAGTACTGTCTCCCTAACTGGATGCTTTTTGGGTCTTATTGGTATAATATATGTAAAAGGATCTGACATTTAGCAGGTCTTCGGGTAATATTAGTTTTTTTTTTTTTTCTCTCTGATTTGCTCTTGTCATTCCACCTACCTGGCATACTCGGAACCATAGACTTAGCTAAAATTTCTCCACACTGCAGCCAGAGTGATCTTTCTGATGTTAACATTCACCCTTGCTTACAGCATCCAGGAGCTCACTCCCCCATCTTCTCCTAGGGTAACTCTTTAACTTGATAAACAGCCTGTGCGTGCTCTCAGTTTTGCTCCCAGTCTTGCTTCACACTCAACATGACACAACTTGTCATAGTCTCCAGAACATACTGGCTCTGTACTGTCACCTCGTCATTGTCACCCTGGGACTTGAAATGTCTTTTAGGACACTTTCCCTCTCCACTTAACTCACTCCTCCAGGGCCTTGAGAACTCAGCTCAGGGATTGCCTTCTAAACCAGGCTCCCTGCTCTGGGTTTTACCCTCAGCAGAGTTCAAAGGCACTTCTACAATGCTCTCCTAGGTCTGTCTCAACACAAAGTAATGGGCTCTTTGTCTTGTGCAGGTTTTGCCTGGCAGCAGCCAGCATATAGTGCCTTGTGAATGATGGAATGTAGGGATGAGTGAGCTGACACGCCTGGCTACTCCCTTATAAGCTGCAATGCCCTTTTTACACCTGGGACTTATTTGGGCCCCACAGAAGCTCTGAGGTCAGCAGGCAGATTGCTGCCCTACAGGTGAGGTCTCAGACCAGCTGCAGCAGCACAGTTCAACCTAGACTCCATTCCAGGCCCTTTGCTGGCCCTCCAGGGGCTCACAGCCTAGTTGGCCAAGACAGACGTGGGCGGAGGAGTATAAACCAGTGTGCATAGTGATAGATGGAAGCAGACACAAGTGCTAAGGAAGCAGCTAACCTTTCTGGGAGAGGAGGAAGGGGTTTCACAGAGTAGATAGTTGAGCTAGGCCTTGAAGGATGAGGAGGAACTCACCATGGAGCAGAGAGGAAACAGCATACACTAAAGCTCACAGGCATGCTGATGAGTTTCTCAGTGACCACCACAAGTTCAAAGCCAGGGCGTTTGTATGTACTAAAAGTAAATAGATAAGCAAAGAGACGAATGACAGTAACATACAGATACCTTAGGTCTGTGAGAGAATAAGAAGAGAACACTCATCTTTCTCTATCTGGTTTGAAATGGACAGACAATTCATTCCTTTTCTCTCCAGGGCTCAGTAGTGCGGAACTTTCCCCAGCAGGAAGGAGGAAACCAGGTTCATTCACTACCCTCTTTATTAAATCCTGTCAGCAGCCCTTCTCCTCTTGCCCAGAAGTTGAGTGAAGCTCTTGTATTTCACCAGGAGCAGGTAGCTCTCTTTTCCTAGATTCTTTTCAGCCTAAGACTTTGTCCCAGTGTGCATAACAGGGCATACATACTGGTTTTTAATGGATTTGAAGATATACTATTTTAAAGGAGAAAGACTTAAGGCTTCTGATTAGTGAACCTTAACAATTGCAACACAGTATAATGATCAACGCAAGAGAAATAGAGAGTAGCTGAAGTATGTGAGTGCCATGGGAAAAGCTACAATGCCAAAGACATTCTTTTTGATGTGACTGATGAATGAGGTTACTTAACTGGCCTCCCATTCTGCCTCTAGTTCAAGTATACAGTGAGTTATGAGCCCAGTTATTACCTTCTCTAAGAGAGCAGCCTGCATCACAGGAATGGAAGCTGAGGGCTCCAGCCAACAGCTACTCTAAAGTTCAGCTCTTTGTGAAAACTCAATGAGGGGTGGCATACACACAAAATACTAACAGCTAAAACATGTTTATGTTTAACTATGTCTTTCAGAAAAGAAGGGTTGATGGCAAACAGGACCATATTTGGAGCTGAAATGGAAGAAGCATTTGGCAAGCCAATGAGAGACCAGGTCACAGGGTCACATTTGACAGAAGACAGTCCAAAAGTAAGTACTGACACAAAAAAGGTTAGCCAAAACCAGAGAAGGGGAAAGTCAAGCACATATGTATCAGCAAGCTATTCATAGTTAGCTGTGGGTTAAACATTATATTTGGTACATTTATTAAATCAATTAATGTTGAATATTGTTTTTCTATATAAGATATATATCTTTAAGGTATCAGGTACTGCTTTGTAACAGTGTCAGTGGTTTAAAACAACACCCATTTCTTCGTTCATGATTCTGTGGTTTGGGCTGGGCCCAGCTAGGGGGATCCATGGCTGGTCTCCCCTGGACTCACTCCCAAAGCTGCAGCCATGGGGACCCCCTGAGTTATATGTTCCAGGTAGCCTAACATGCCTGGTAGTAACTGCTAGCTATCAGCCGGGTGCCTCAGTTTGCCATCACATGGCCCCAGCATGCTAAACTGGGCTTCTGAGTGGAATGGCAGAAGCCTTACCCAGGGTCAACAGGGGCAGTAGCAAAGCCTCCTGGAGATTTTTCAGTTCACTTTTAATGAATGATAATACTTCAGAAATGTAATCATGCCAAGGTAAAATGTGTTTATATCGAATGTTAATAAAGGAAAACTCCCCAGGAAGGTCTCATGGGCCACTGCATTACCCTGGTTTGGGTGTGGAACTCAGAGTAAAGCCTTCTTTGTGCTCCTGTAGTTGAAGGTTAATCTTGCATTCTAGTGTTCAGACAAGCCAGCAGAGCCATTTGCCAGCTACAGTTTCTTGTATGTATAAATTAGGATTTTACTGGTATTCAGCAACCAAAAAAAAAAGTCTAGATTCCAATGGTTGTATCAAATGTTGTTCTTTCTCATTGATTAACTTTACTTTATAGTAAGTAGAAGCTATACATTTAAACTACTAAAATCAAAAGAATACTTTCATCTTATCTATACATTCTGTGCAAGACATCTTTGGAAAAAAATGAAAATCAATGTTTGGAAGAAACCCAGTGGCCTAGACCATTCTCGTATCTCAAGACCATACTGCTATTAAAATAGGTCATCTAACCCTGGCCAGTGTGGCTCAGTGGATTAAGTGCCAGCCTGCGAACTAAAGGGTCGCTGGTTCAATTCCCAGTCAGGGCACATGCCCGGGTTGCAGGCCGGTCCCCAGTAGGGGTGTGCTAGAGGCAACCAGACATTGATATTTCTCTCCCTCTCTTTCTCCCTCCCTTCTCTCTCTAAAAATAAATAAAATCTTTTTAAAAGTAGGTCATCTAGATGGCTTTCTTTCCTATACTTAAAACTCTCTCCAGAGCACAAGTTTTGTTTTTGAAAAAGAAATTGGAAATCCTTAAATCGCTTTTGTGATCAAGAACAAGATGATGTAACTTTAGCATAGGAATATCTTTTGAAATGTGAAACAAATTTACACTAAAATAGTTGGGAGCAGTAGATAGATGGATATAGATATATAAATAGATAGCTAGATAAAGTAAAAATTGGTCACTTTTTAAGAATTTTTTTCAATTACATTTGACATACAGTATTCTATTGGTTTCGGGTATACGGCATACTGATTGGACATTTACATGAATTGTGGGATGGTTCACCCCAATTAGTCTAGTGCCCATCTGGCACCATGCAGAGTTTGCAGTGTTGTTGGCTATACACGTATTCCATATGTTGTACCCAGCATTATCTATGATAACCAAGATATGGAAGCAAACTAAGTGTCCCTCAATAGATAAATAGATGAAGAAGATGTGGTAATATGTATAAAATTGGTCACTTCTTGGTTTGCCTTATTACATTTAGTCTTTCTTTTTGTAAATTTAACAGATGTATCCCTGGATTTGCTTATGTTTTTCAAGAATGTTTGAGAATATAAATAATAGTGAATCAGAAAAAAACTCTGAGATAATTGATTTTATAACTTCCCTCAGTAACCCATTCTTGAGTTTCATTACCTGTTTTCAGTCTGGAGTTCTATTCTTAGTTTCTAATACATATTCCTTACCCATTGTGTCCACTTCCCCTGCATTGTCTTTCATGACCATGAAAATTGGTTATTTCACATAGCATAGCATTATATTTCTAACCACATAGCATTGTAGTTGTGATTAAAGACATTGGCCCCTCTTTAGGCCCAGGCATACTTTGTGGAAACCAAGAAAAATAAGTTTGGGAAGCAGGGAGCTTCAGAGTTATTAGGGAAAAAAAAAACCCTGAATTTGTCTATACAACTAACTTGGAAGGAAGGGATGAGAAGGATTTGCCAAAAACAGAACTGAATAGGATTTGTATGTTTAATTTGCCCACATCCCGGGATATCTGAGAAATTTCAGTCAAGATACAAATTACTAAGTATGATGTGATTACATGCACACAGGAGTAATGAAAACTGTAAACAAGAATGGGTTGAAAAGATCATTTCATGGGACTGGCATGTGAGGCCTGAACAAATGATGCTAAAGCTCCAGAGCCATCTCCAGATGCCCAGTGGACTCCAGTATGAAAATGTCATTTCAGGTGGGACACCAGGATGGCAAGAGTAGATCTGTAGAAGGGGCCCTGGCACCCCTCAAGTCTCCTGTTTATCTCAATTACATAGGTATGTAAGGAATAAGTCGGGGAATGAGTGAGTGAGTTCGTTTTTAATCAGAAACAGAATTTCTGTAAGACTCTTAGTTTCTAACCCCCCAACTCAGATTTGCTATAGACAAGCCTAGGAAAAAATGGGTGTATGTCTTCTTAAGGAAGTCCAGATACAGTTTTAGAAAGACCCGAGGGTATACGGATATCACAGGTCCTCATTTGGGGACACTCCTAGCCAGCTTAATCAGCATGCAACAGCCACAATTTTGCATTAACTCCCTGGAGTGAGAATATTTAAGTGCTTGCACTTATGTTATTTATCAGAGTTGGAATTTAGCCAGGAAAGTGAATGTGTTGCAGAAGCTGAAATATAAAGGCTAGAGATCTCCCAAATTCATCAACCTCCTCAGAGTTCAAAGAAGGCAAAACAAAGCCCTGGCTAACAGCTCCCCCATCCTCACTGCAGCCCTGCCAGCAGATTCCACTGCACTGTAATAGTCTTGGATATACTAAGGCAAGCAGGGGTTAGGCAGTGAGTCCAAGGCCACCCGGCTCAGCCTCATAGGGTCAGAAAGAAAAAGGGCCTGTCTTTCTCCTGAAGGTGTGGAGCCTGGGCTTCCTTCTTTCTGATGTTTTATATGCATACTCTAGTTGAGTAGGGGTGTCTTCCATTTTTGTTTTGCCTTATAGGTGACCAGTGATCAGCTATCAGTAGCAGGAAGACATCACTTTTTTTTAGATTGTTCAGTTTTGATCATAGGTGGTTTAAGTTCTTTCTGAGACACCTCCTTTTCCTTTCACTAAACACACAGCAGATATTGGATCATCTAATGTAGCCAAAGTCTTTTTCAGTCTCATTTGCATGCGCTCTCTCCCTCCCCCTCTCTCTCCTCCATCCCTCCCCCCCCTCTCTCTGTGCCCCTTCTTCCCCCTTCCCTGCTCTGAAATGTAAAGGCTATCTCTCCCCTCCTTACTGATCCCAGGACAGGAGGTTGCCACTGGTGATAGAATACCAGAATGGTATAAAGCTTCCAACTTGGCTCAAGAAGGGTTTCTTTTTTTTTAAGACTTTTATTTATTTATTTTTAGAGAAAGGGGAAGGGAAGTAGATTGAGAGGGAGAGAAAAACAATGTATGGTTGCCTCTCATACGCCCCCTACTGGGGACCTGGGCCACGACCCAGGCATGTGCCCTGGCTGGAAATCGAACTGGTGACTTCTTGGTTTGTAGCCCACACTCAGTCCACTGAGCTACACCAGCCAGGGGGGGTTTCAAACAAAAAATGGACCTGTCATTCTAGTGGCTCATGACATGTGAGTCCATGTTCTTTATAGGTTACAGTTCTCATCACACCGGTGTCCCCCACCACCCGTCTCTCTCTGCAGACCAAGAAGTGCACAGTGATTGGAGGCTCTGGATTCCTGGGGCAGCACATGGTGGAGCAGTTGCTGGCAAGAGGCTACACCGTCAATGTATTTGACATGAGGCAGGGTTTCGACAATCCCCAGGTGCAGTTCTTTCTGGGTGACCTCTGCAGCCAACAGGTAATGGGCCATACAGCCTTACTGATTTCCCTTAGGCCCCCAGATGGAAACTAGTGGACTTCCCCTACTCAAAGGCCAACCAAATTGTTGTCTCAAAAAAGAATTTTATTTTGAAAAATATAAAAGTAGTGCAAAAGCTGCCTGGTCAGTACATAAATGAATGGGCATGACTGTGTGCCAGTTAAACTTTATTTATAAATATAGTTATCCATGGACTGTAATGTACCAGCTACTCCAAAGTGTATACTCAAAAGTACAATTGCTGGTTTTATTTTAATTTTTATTGTCATATAATACACATTCCATAAATTTCACATTTTAATTTTTTAAGACTTTATTTATTTTTAGAAAGAGGGGATGGGAGGAAGAAAGGGAGAGAGAGAGAAGAAACATTTGTCAGGTCAACCAGGGACTGAACCTGCAACCCAGGCCTGAGACCTGACTGGCAGTGAAACCAGTGACCTTTCACTTTGCAGGACAGTTCCCAACCAACTGAGCCACACGGGTCAGGGCTAAATTTCACATTCTTAAAGTGCACAATTCAGTGGTTGTTAGTATATTTACAAAGTTGTGCAGCCATCACCACTGCCTAATTCCAGAACATTTCCTCCATCACTCCATAAGAAAACCCCAGGTGGTTAGCAGTTGCTTCCAATATCCTCTCCTACTCTCCCAGCCACTCATCTTCTGTCTCTGTGGATGTGCCTGTTCTGGACATTGTCTACAAGTGTAATCATATGGTGTTTACCCTTTTATGACTAGCTTCTTTCATTCGACATAATGTTTACCCATTTACCCATAAACTTTACCCATGTCATAAGAGTATTAATATTTGGAATTTTATTAGATGTTGCCAAGTTGCTCAACAAGCTGCTATGTCATCTTTTCATCCCCACCAGCAGTGTGGTAGTATCCCCATTGCTCCACACTCTTGCCAACACTTGGTATAGCTACACTTTTTTGGCATTCCTGTTCAGCAGTGGTTACAGTCACATGTCCTCCCTGTTTGGGAGTGATAATTAGGTCATCACTGACTGCTAAAATCAGTTGGTAGAAGGTTGCTGGGGATGATATTCAAACAGTTTCAAGTGATCACCCCACAGATTTCTTTTTAATTATAGAAATGGAAAGGTATCTTTTTGATGGCTAGAATCTGGCAGCCATCACCTTAACCAGTGATCAAAAGTCAACATGCCGAAAGTATTAAACCTGAATCTAATCATGAGGAAACAAATTAATCCAAATTGAGGGACACACCAAAATAACTGACTTGAAGAGCAGCATTGCTCCAAAAGACAAAAAGAAAAAAAAAAGATAGGGAGATTTTTTCCAGATTCAATGAGATGGGAGAAGTACGAGGACTAAATAAGATGCGTGATCAACCCATGAGTGGATCCTAGATTGAAACATAAAAATGGCACTAAAACACATTCTTGGGACCATTGGGGAAATTTGGATAGACTAATTATTGAGTAAGAGTGCCCCCTGTGTTAATTACCAGGTATGATGGTGGTTTTATGGTTTTTTTAGGAGGGTGGCTTTTTTCTTAGGAGATGCTGGGTGAAGAGCTTAGAGGCAAAGTAGCACAATGTCTGCAAATTAGTCTCTAATGGTTTCAGAAAAAAATCATATGTCTGTGTATCTAAATAGAGGGAGTAGTGACAAAGTATTAATAGTGACTCTAGATACTTAATTTATGGTTGTCGTTCTTTTGGTGATGTTAGTATCTACTGATGATCCTTCCCAGATCTTATTATTTAATTCAGGTTTTGCCAAATGCTGACATGCTATCATTATTCTCTTTGTTTCTTACCTCAAATCTTTGTACCTTATGCAGATTAAATGCTTGACTCTTCCTCTTTATTTACTAATTTGCAGAATGTATTGTTATTCTTACTGGTGATCAAATTGTTCCCTCTTTGGCTAGTGGGAGCCTCTGTAAGTTGCCTCTTAAGTCCTTTTAACAGGACCCCAGGAGTCTTGGCTAGCTTTCTTGCTTTCTGGTATGACAAGGTATTCCTGGCTTATCTCATCTATTTCCTGTCCCAGATCTGCAATCAACTATTGCTCTGGGGAACTCTGGTTCCTCTTAGCAGTAAATTAAACATACCTGTTTTCAGTTCCTTTCAGGTTGCTGTTTTATGTCTAGTTTCACAGAAAAGAATACTCCTATGTATTGGCTGTTTACACTATGTTTCATGGTGTGGGGCTTTTTCATATGATTCATAATTTGTGTCTCTGAACTCATCTTCCCCAGGAATTTTACCACCAGGTGTCCTGAATTATGCCTCACTCTGTAGGGCATAATGGCACAGATGTCACCTCTTTCTGGATCCCACAGGCTTCTGATGCCCCCAACCAGTTTTCTTTAGAGACAAGTTAATGGGGAGGGGGCAGCTAAAGGGACAACATTGTTTCTTTCCCATGTACTCCTATAGTTTGAATCTTTTACAATGAGGATGTATTTCTTTGTTAATTATAGAATTATAAAAGGGCAAGACACCTATGCGCGACAGATCGGGGAGTGGGAATGTGAGGAGGCTGTTTACTTGTGTAAGGCAGGAGTGATTGGTGTTGTCTTTGTTTGCTTTTCCAGGACCTGTACCCAGCTGTGAAAGGTGTAAGCACAGTTTTCCACTGTGCATCACCCCCACCATCCAGTAACAACAAGGAAGTCTTTTATAGAGTGAATTACATTGGCACCAAGAATGTCATTGAAACTTGCAAAGAGGCTGGGGTTCAGGTAAGGGGAAGGTTGAAGTGAGTGCTGTCACAAATTTCTAAATGTGCAGGGGAAAGGGTTCTTGCTCTCCTCCTGGGTTAGCAAGACTTGCTTCCAAAAGTATTGGGATATTGGGAAGACCCTAGAAATTAAGCCCTGGAACAGCTGGGCCAATTTGAGCTGTAATATTCTAACTGCATTGGAATAGACTATCTGGGGACCCTAAGGCTTATTAGTCATTGGTTAAAGAGTTACAAAATGTAGATATTGCTTATAGTTTTATTGTGACAATATATATATATATAACAGAAAAGTTACCATTTTAACCATTTTAAGCGTACAGTTCAGCAGCATTAAGTGCGTTCACATTGTTGTGCAACCATCCCCACCATTTGTCTCCTGAACTTCTTTTATCTTCCCAAACTGAAGTCTGTCTCCATTAAACAACAGCTCCCTATTCTCCCTCCCACAGCCCCTGGCCCCCACCTTTCCATTTTCTGTCTCTGAATTTGATCACTCTTGGAACCTCATACAAATGGAATCATACACTATTTGTCCCTTTGTGTCTGGCTTTCTTCACTTAGCATGTGTCAGAATTTCCTTCTTTTTTAAGGCTGAATAACATTCCATTGTAAACAAGACTACATTTTGTTTCTTCACTCACCCATCAGTGAATTGGAAATGACTTGAGTTGTTTCTACCTTTTGACTATTGTGAATCGTGTTGTCATGAATACGGTTATTATAAATATCTGTTCCTGTCTCTGCTATTGATTCTTTTGGATAAATACCAAGAAGTGGAATTCCTGGATCATATAGTAATTCTTTCTTTAACCTTTTAAGGAACTACCATACTATTTGCCAGACTTTGCTAATATTTTCAAAGAAAAACTATTTACTTTTATACAGGATAAACCTGTTAAAATGCAGACCCAAAGGGGATATGAATTTTTACTGTGTCATAGCTTGTTGCAGTGTTATAAATCCTGGTTCTCAGGATCCCCTTTATGGGGTACCAGCTGCTGGACAGAGCAGCCCCCTGTCACCCAAGCACTCCACCTTCACAAGTGTCATATGCCCTAGATGCTGTGTAAATGAGAAAAAAAGACTGAAGTAAGCCAGGGGGTTCTCTCCCAATAGTCCTGCTACTGTCTGCTGGCTCCTGGCACCAGCAAGAACAGGAGCTCTTCTGAACCCTGCACCCTGGGAAGGATCAGTTATAATAATAGTGACCCCTTACACTTGGCAAATGACAATAAACTTTGCCCTGCAATTGTCATCTGACTTGCTCCTCGCTAGGTAGCCAGGAACTACTAGTATCACTTAACAGGTGAGGAAGCAGATTTTGAGGACTAAATGTTATCTATGCTAGCAAGTAAAAGACATGGGATTCGAATCAGACCCTCCATTGCCAAAGCCCAGACTCCTTACTCTGCTGTGCTTGAATAACACAGCACAAAGCACACTGCTGCTGGTTTTAAGTGGAATAGCCCAGGCATCCAAAAAAAGATTCTTGAATAATATAGCGGCCATGCACTCGTCACAGCATTTGAGAAATACTATCAGCGGTAGAGTCGAGGTCCTGTGTATATCCTTACTCGATGCCTTTGTTGTTCTTCCCTAGCTATGAGGAGCCGCTGCTGTGAGTTGGGGGTTATTATTTATTTGCTCCATGTGCAGCCAATATAAGGTATTGATTGCATGTTATAAAACTTTATAAAATGGTATGTTGAATAGGTCATCCTGTAACTTGCTTTTTTCCCCCTTAATGTTACATTCTTGAAATGTATCCATCTTGATAATGTAGCTCCAGTATATTCACTAAAGTGGCAGAAATAGGTTAGTGGATAACAACGCAGGGAAGGATTTTTGGTGTTGTATTTAGGGAATGTTTCATAACACTGATATCCAAAGATTGTTTAATGTGGTTTTTTTTCCCCTTGAAGGTTTTAAGTGTTACTTCCCATATTTAAAATTTTAATCTATCAGGAATTTATGCTTATATTGGGTCTGAGGTAGAGGCCACATGCTTTGTTGTTCAGCACCATTTCTTGTGTGAGCCATCCTTTCCCCACTTTCAGTGCCCCATCCGGCACACCTCGCATGTTGGTGCTCTGCGTGGGTCTGTGCCTGGCTCTCTCTCCCACTCCATTGGCCTCTGTCTGTGCCCAGGCCACTGTGCTCTGCCTTAATTCATTGAGCCTAAGGATGAATCTCAGTGTCTGGTAGTACAAGTCACCCCCAACCACGTTCTTCAGAATTCACTTGGCTGTTCTTAGCTCTTTGCTCATCCATATACTTTTTAGGATCAGCTTGTTAGTTGATAAAGCCTGCTGGAATTATTATTATAATTGCTTCAAACTTAAAGATCATTTGGGAGAGAATCAACATCTTTCCAATATTGAGTCTTCCTTATCCATAAATACATAAGATCTCTGTTTATCTCTTTAATTCCTTTCAACCGAGTTTTCTACTTCACGGTGGTTTTGTACCTCTTTTGTCAAATTTGTCACTCTGTATCTCATTTATGGTTATCGAAATGTCTTTCATATCACATTGTCAATTGCTAGTGCATAGGAACACAGTTAATTTTTGTATATTAATTTTGTTCTCAGCAACTTTGCTGAACTCTAACTTTAATATTTTCTGTATATTCATAGTGTTTTCTGTGTACACATATCCCATATCTGTGAATGGTGATAGTTTTATTTCTTCTTTTTAAGTCATTACACATCATTCTTTGTCTTATCCTACCATGCTGGCTAGAACTCCAGGGCAATGTTGAATAAAAGTGGTTAAGATATAATTCAAGCTAATGATGTTCAGTGTTGGATGAGGTACCTTTAACCAGAGGGCTAGGAGCTAGGGACCCTCATAAGAGAGCATCTTCCTTTTGAGTAATATTTTTCAAATGGGCATGGGCATTTGTCTGCATGTGCTGACATGCCAAGGTTGATATCAGAATCACCAGAGGTCTTTTTCAGACAGACGTCTCTCAAAGTTTGTTGGCTGTTCTTCCCCTACACAGAATCACTACCATAGTGAGGTACCTTGAGTAATGGAAGTCTGTCGTACCCCTCGGTGGTGATAGGAGAGAAAAAGTAAAATCTGTTGTTTTAGAATGGAATGCCATAATAGGTGTAGAATCCACATAGTTGCAAAAGATGGTGATCTTTGGATTATTTTAAGAAGGCTTGAAAAGCAAAGGCATTGCAGTAAATAATTTGTACGGTGCCTTGCATGTGAAGGTCATGAACAAGTACCTTTTGATTCTCTTTCATAAATGACCGTTGTAGTGCTCAAATAGTGATCATTCCTGACTTTTTTTTAATCTTCCTTTCTCCTCTGCCAGAAACTCATTTTAACCAGCAGTGCTAGTGTCATCTTTGAGGGCACTGACATCAAGAATGGAACTGAGGACCTCCCTTATGCCACAAAACCCATTGACTACTACACAGAGACAAAGATCTTACAGGAAAGAGTATGTACCTGAGAACTGGTTGAATGAGTGACAAGTGAATTCCATGAACATCTGAAGGGCTTAGGTTCTTAAGAAAAATATTTGTAAATATAATGAAGCTGGTATTCTGAGGCCTAAGTACCTAATGTGGGAAGTAAAATTTGTGGGTGAAATTCAGTTTTAAAAAATCATAAAAAGCCCTGGCTGTTTGGCTTATTTGTTTGGAGTGTCATCCCTTGCACCAAAAAGCTATGGGTTTGATTCCCAATCAGGATGTATAGCTAGGTTGCGGGTTTGATTCCCAATTGGGGCACATACGGGAGGCAACCAATTGATGTTTCTCCCTCCCCCCTCCCCCCTCTCCCCTTTCCCCTCTCCAAAAAATAAATCATCCCTGGCTGGTGTGGCTCAGTGGACTGAGCATCACACTGCAAACCAAAGAGTCACTGGTTCAATTCCCAGTCAGGGCACCTGCTTGGGTTGCCGGCCAGGTCCCCAGTAGGGGGGACACAAGAGGCAACCACACACTGATGTTTCTCTCTTTCTCTTTCTCCCTCCCTTCCCCTCTCTCTAAAAATAAATAATCTTTTTAAAAATGCCCAAATCTGTAGAAAATTTTAAAAACCATCAATAAAAAATCATTTAAAAATAGCTTAATGTGGCCAGATACTGCTGAGTCTTTTACAGAAACTGCCTCATTTAAACTCCACAATGACCCCCTAAGGTGGGTACTACTGTTGTCACCAGATTACAGACAAGGACAGTTGATTCCCAGAGATTTAATGCCTTCCTGAGGCCATGCAACTACTAGGTGGCTGAACCAAGGCAGTTTAGCTCCAGAGCCTACACTCGAACTCATGCTATGCAGGGTAGGGTTACTCAGTTGCTATAGACATCAGAAATCTGACACATGGACAAAACCAAGGGGGAGTGGAATCAGGGGAGGGAGGTGGGGATGGCTGGAGTGGGGGGGAGTGTAGGGGGAAAATGGAGGCAACTGTACTTTTGAACAACAAATTTTTAAAAAAAATCAGAAATCAGGGAATCTGTGATGATTCAAAGTGTGCAGGCAGAACTTGGGCTTAACACACAAGGAGTGTGTTTTCATTCAAAATACCTTCCTAGTGGCATTCTTGTTTCCCTCCTTTTTAAAAATTAAACAGTGGAAGGATCTTGCTTTATTGAAAGGAAAATCACTTTTCTACTTGACAATCTGGCTTCTCCTGGGAGCACCTGGTTTTAGCAGCCATCTGAGTTAAGTAGAAGGCACCAGCCCTTCAGACTTCTGGATTCCAGGAACCCTGACAGCAGCTAGCTCCAGGATTAATGTCCAGGGAGGACACTACCCTGAGGACAGCCTCAGCTGTAGGCCATGAATGCTCATAGGCCACAGACAGCTTGCCTTAGCTGGGTAGCTGTGAGTTTACCTCTCTCAGGTGTTTGTAGCACATCACAGCTACTGAGGGTTCTTTCTCAGCCAGTACATATGGAACCAGAGTGTAATGCCGAATTGGCATGGGTCCCCTTGCACTGCCTGAGAGTCTGCTGCCTGTTTGCTATTATTCCAGCTCAGAAAGTTTCAGAGGAGCTCATTTTCAGAGAGACATGAGGTCCTCCCCAGTCCAGGGTATGGAGGCCTAGCCTTTTGCAAGCTGGAGTCCTATCTCTGCCACCCTGCTCCTTGGAGCACACCTGCCTGGACTTGACCCAAAGATCACTGAAGCTTCCACTGGGCCCTGTGCACTCTCATCCAAGGTGCCTGGGATTCCCACCCATTGTGTTGAGGAGCTGCAATTGGCAGCTAAAGCTCAGACCATCAGTGAGTCATTTGCATTGACTTTCAGTGCCCAACTGGAAAAAAGCAAAGCTTATGAAAGCCTCCAGCAGTAACCTGGAGCCTGCTGTCAGCACAGTTGGCACACAGTAATTCACTGTTGGCTTTCAGACCTCCAAACATAAAAAGATGGAATGTGGTATTAATCTAGGATCCCTTCACCTCTCTTCATTTTATTAACAGAGATGAGCCTTGGTAGAAGGCATTGGAAGGCTTATTTTTTTCATTTACCCCATTGCCATGGGACCAGAGGTGTGGTGGGAGAGGCGAGACAGCCATGGGAATCTGTTGTGAGACCACTTCTCTACTGTTGGGCAGCTATAGTGCTTGTAAACTCAGTCAACAAGTAATGTAAACTCTCTAGGACCCAAATAGGTACAAAACTTTTTCCACCATAGAGTAGATAGATATCCTAGGTGAAGTGATAACTGTCCTTTTTTAATTTTTTAAATTTATTTTATTTTATTTATTTTTTATTTATTTTTATTTAAAAAGACTTTTTAGATAACTATCCTTATTAAGGATGCACTTACTGAAATGGTTGGCTTAGACCATCCCATTTAATCAGCACGCAGCCCTGTCAGGGTAGGCACTGACATGGTCCCCAGTGTTACCAATAATGTAACAAATCATTTAGGAAGTTTTGTTACTTTTGAGACAAACCTGTTTCTCTGTACTTTAAGCCCTTAAGTTCTAGTTTGTCCATTAAGCTACACAGAACACAACTTTTCTCTTTTCCTGATGGTAGATGACAGGAATAGTGGCTGCCTCTCCTTGAACGCTTCATAGGTACTAGACACTGCTTTGAGGACTTCATTGGTATTGGCTGCCTTGTTTCTTCCAGACCCTTCACCGTCCCTTCTTCCTGGCCCACTTGGGTTCATCAGAGTCCCTTCCTGGGAGGTGGTACTCAGAACTGACCAGAACAGCCCATGACTGGTAGAAACGTGCAGCAGCACATAAAGCTTAAGGCAGAAGCCCCTTCATTGGTAACAGCCTTGTGGGAGGCTCACAGCTAACTGGCTCACTACAGTCCCCAGACCTTTTCCATAAACTGCTTCCAAGGCTCATCATCCCCTGGCTGCATTTCTACTTTTAGTCTCGAACCCAAACCCTAGCCTTTGGTCTTACTGATTTTGACCCAGCTGTCTCTCCTGTATTTTCCATTGTGGGTGTTGGGGGTGGGTGGGGCAAAGAAGTAACCAGAATTATACCATAACCAATGCAGATTTTCAGCCCAGGGCAGTGGGTGACGTCTGCATCCCCTGTGGGAGGTACTGCTTAGCCGAAGCAGCATGTCCACCATAGACACGCTCCTTCTGCTCTCCTACAGGAAGTCCTGGGTGCCAATGATCCTGAGAGGAATTTCTTAACCACAGCCATCCGCCCCCATGGCATTTTTGGTCCAAGGGACCCCCAGCTGGTCCCCATTCTTATCGAGGCAGCCAGAAAAGGCAAGATGAAGTTCATGATTGGGTAAGTTGGCCCATGCTTGCTCTTCAAGACCCCCTGAACCCTCTGTAACAAGGATTGGTCACATTCAGCTCTCTTCTTATGTGGCCTTCTCTGTTGCCCTCTTTATTTCTTTCCTGGAGCTGCTATAGCAGATGCCCCATACTGGGTTGGGGGTAGCTTAAAACAACAAATAAATTCTCTCGCAGTTCTGGAAGTCAGAAGTCTGAAATCCTACTGTGAGAGGGTTGGTTCCTTCAGAAGATTCTGAGGGGAATCTCTTCCAGTCCTCTCTCCCAGCTTGTGGTAGTGGCTGGCAGTCCTTAGAATTTCTTGGCTTATTGATGCCTCACTCCAATCTCTGCCTCCATGTTCACATGACCTTCTTTTGTTTGTGCGTCTCTATTTACATGTATATTGTTTTGTAAGGACAGCAGCCATTGGATTTAGGGCCCATTCTACTCCGGTATGACCTCACTTAACTTTGATTACATCTGCAATGACCCTATTTCCAAATAAGGGCACATCCACAAGTTCCAGGAGGACATGAATTTGGGGAAGGCACTATTCAACCTACTATAGGAGCCTTCCAGGCAAGCTGGGAAAATATGTGTGTCCTGGTTTGGAAATTGAGGGAACAGGCTCAGAGAGGGAACACTGACCCGAGGTCAAGGGGCAGACACTAAACTCTCCTTGCATCTATGAAGCTAGGTGGAGGTGTTAACATTCCCCCTTGAGGAGAGTGCAGGTGAAGGAGCCTGTGCAGGTGCTGACAGTGTGGCTGTCTTCCCAATACATTTACTCTTCCTTCCTTCCTTTATTCCATTTTCTCCCTTTTCCCCTTAATCTTTCTACCTGGTCTGCCTACATGCCTCTCACTTGGCCTCCCTGCTGTCCCATCCCTTTGCTTTGAAGGACATGGTAGAAACATGTGAGGCCAGAGCAAGGCATCAACCCAGAGTGTCCTGGAAGGAGTTAAGAGTTGCTGCCCAAATTGGATCTCAGAGCAGACTACACCAGTGGTGCCTATGCTGGATGGTGCAGGCAGGGCACCAGTCTTTCAGATTCATTAGTTGGCCCAAAAATATCCCACTACCCCTGAGGGCCCCAGGAGCCCTGGACACCTGTACATCTTTAACTGTTACAGATATCCAGGTGTGCCAGGGGCTAGCATTGCCAAGGCAGGTAGCAGCTGTTGTGCCGGTAGCAGTCTTTTAAACACTGAGACTTGGGAGCAACCCTGGGTCCACGTGCAGTCTCCACATGCAGCTGTGTGCTCCCAACCCAGTGGAACCATATCTGTATTCCCACAGAAATGGGGAGAACTTGGTGGACTTCACCTTTGTGGAGAACGTGGTCCATGGACACATTCTGGCTGCAGAACACCTCTCTCAAGACACGGCCTTGGGTGGGAAGGTAAGGCGCCTACTTCTCCCAGCTTTGCTATGGCTGACCCACCACATCCTCCTCCTGCACATTTGCCCATCTGCAGATTTCTTCTCTGTGTGATTGGATGCACTGGCACATGCCCTGCATGATTCTGCATCCTTGTAAGACCTCATTTAGGATCCTGTTTGGTCAAGGTTGAGCCCCTGTGGTTAGGATCATGGTGTAATAGCAGTACCACATCGCACAGGGCAGCCAAAATCCAGAGGAACAAGCTGGGATTGAATAGGGATTCAGGACCTCGTTTCCCATAAATGTAACCTGGCTGCCCCATAGACATGGCTACTCTGGACAGGGTCTTGTGAACATTGGACAGAGTGTTTGCTATTTACCCTTTCTCCCACTCATTCTAGATATCTCCATTTTTCCCCATTCACCTGTCCATTCTCATGCCTCTCACCCCTCCTGAGGAGCAGGTGTAGCTGTATCTCCTGGCATTTGACACCCAGTGTGCAGGGTGGCCATGTGGGGGAGGTGAGCACTCACCCAGAAATAGGAGAGCACATGTGGGCCCATTGCCCTTTCCTCTCATTCCGAGAGCCCTCTCTTCCTTGTTTTACACTCCTGCCTTTGGCATCCCCTCTATCTGGGCCTCATTATTCTCTCCTGGACCTCTACCATTTTTCCACTCATATAACTCTTAGGGTGGGTGTGGCTTTACACCAAATACAGCACATTTGAGAAATGTCATGACCTGTTCATTGCATCTGAAGATGAGATGAGTTTTACTGTGATTAACACAATTGCTAAATTAAATTAACAGGCATGCCTTCCTCAATGCAATCTAAGCTTCACTTAAAACCCTGGCATATAGAAAAAATTTTCATCGCCTTCCCTCTCTACATCTAAAGCTGCCCTAGCTGCAAGTCGAAACATTGTCTCTGCCAGCAGCTGACACTTGCAGATTGGAGGACCACAGAAATGCTGCAGTCTGCATGGGCTTAATGTCTGCCTTACTTTGGAGGTGCTCTGTAAAGAAGCTGGGACAGGTGGGTGGGCAGGGAGTGGCCACTGGTTTCCCAAAAACATCAGTCCTGGGCTGAGCCAGCAGCTGCACCTGAGCCCCAAGTTCTGAACGTGGCCTGCTCATCCCTCCAGCAGGGGAACAGTCTCTAACTTCTTGTTCTGTCTTCAGGCATTCCACATCACCAATGATGAACCCATTCCTTTCTGGACATTTCTGTCCCGCATCCTGACAGGCCTCAATTATGAGGCCCCCAAGTACCACATTCCCTACTGGGTAGCCTACTGTCTGGCCATCCTGCTGTCCCTCCTGGTGATGGTGGCCAGTCCTGTCATCCAGCTTCAGCCCACTTTCACACCAATGCGGGTCGCGCTGGCTGGAACCTTCCACTACTACAGCTGTGAGAAAGCCAAAAAGGTCCTGGGCTACCAGCCACTGGTCACCATGGACGACGCCGTAGAAAGAACTGTGCAGAGCTTCCACCACCTGCGAAAGGTCAAGTGAGGCCCCCAAGACTGGATCCTCTGGTCACATTCCCTCACCAGTAGCTCTCCTCTGTGGATCAATAAACTAACCTCCTTCAAGTAAGTTTATTCTGAGCTCAGGTCCCTCTTGCCAGTTGGGTGGGAGCACACTCATCCTTTCCATGACCACAACTGGGGCAAAAACAGCAGACACTTCTCTCTATGTAGGATCAGATTTGGTCTTCTTGTAGCAGGCAGCTTTGTATTCTATTGTTTTGTGTTCTCTTCCATAACCCCTCTCTCCTGGGTTCCTTATCATTCCACTGTCCTTGCACATAATCGAGGAAGCTGTAAGGAATAAACAACCCCTTTCTAATGGAAGATGGAGAAGTCGATTTGTTTCCATGCAAACCAATACAAGAGGAGAAGCTGCAGACTGTTCAAGGAGCCACATACTACAAATATCCTAGAAGAAAAACAAGTTAGAACCACACGGTGAGACATTGTGTGTACATTTTAAGTAGACACAGAGTTTGGAGAAAACCCTTCTAAAAGCTTAAAACTTTCTGTCATGGGCAAATTTCTTGTTATCAACAGAGTCCCATTGTCCTGAGTGGCACGGTGGTGTTCTGTCCCTGTGGCATGCTATTTCAGCTGTTTAGCTACTCTCCTGATGTAGAACATCTGGCTGCTTGACAGAAAGGTCGGACAGAGGAGAGCTGCCTTTATCTGCTTGGAGGTTGGGCAGAAACTCCATAAGCTGGTGCAGAAAGGGCAACTTCCCTCATAGAACCCTTCACACTCAGAACCCTTCTGGCCAGTTTCCAGAAGGCCTAGCACATACAATGATTTAGCATTCTCTATTCCCTGGTAATGCTCTGGTTATAGAACCTGGTTTCTTCTTAGACTAACTGACATGTAATCTTAAAGACTTCTGTTTTCTTCTGTGCTTTTGTCCAAAGTTGGGGAGGCTAGAATAAAGACATTGTATGTGCCATTTGGTTTGTGTAATATGAGCATGACCCTGAGCTGTGGGGAGACTGCCAAACTGATGGGCCAGGGGTTATAAAGAGAAATAAGACAAGGTCTTTGCCCTGAAGGCACTAAGAACAGCAGAGTTAAGATATGTTCACAGCCCCCTATAATACTGAGCAGGAAATGATACATGCACTTCAGATGGTGTAAATTCAGAAGAAGGAGACATGGCTTCTAAGACCTTTGTGAAGGAAGTGACAGCATTGAGTTGGACCTTGAAGGCCCCTAGGTGGCAATTCAGGCTAAAAGGTCAGGTTCACAGTCAATGGCTTATAGTAGTTTCATCAGTAGTATGTTGCCTTCCTCAGATTCATTGAAGTACAAAACTGACCAGCCAGCTCGGGCTGGGAGGTGTGGAGCAGTGGGGGGTCCGTCAGGCTGAAGAGTTGGAGCACCTAGAAAAGAGTCACAGCTCGCTGCCTGATTTCACTGGGGGAATGGGAGGGAGGGCGGGAGGAGGCCAGGGCACAGAACAGGAAGACTCCTGAGCTGCCTGGAGGAGGGTCTCTGTTTGGAAGACTGAGGCTGACAGACCTTGTTGAGGAGCATCAAGGGCCAAATTGCTGTCAGCTTTGTCGTCCCAGCTTCCCTGGGAAAATGCTAGCATCTGCCTTGACCAAAGATATCCCTCATCAAATTCAACTGTACATGTTTCCACATGTTTATTGGGCCATGTGCAGGCTTCAGTGGTGAATAGTCCTCAGCTGATATTCTAGTGGGGTCATGGGAATCAATACATAATTGGAAACAAAAGTTCCAAAATGGAAAAGTGTGGGAGTGACATTGGGCTGAAAGTGAACCTGGCCCAGTTGGAAATGGGGCCATCGAAGGCTTCCCGAGGAAGCAATGTCTGTGCAAATCAGAAAGGTGAGACTGAGATCAGTAGGTGGTTGGGGGGGCCCTCCAGACAGAGCCTGAGCCCTGCCTGGTGAGAGCTTTCACCACCCTTCCTTGCTCTGCCCTACAGTCCTGACCTAGATCTATATAAACCATCTCTTGCCACCTGTTTGGAGAAAGTCTGACTGCCAGGAAACCATAACCTCTGAGCTCTCTCTCAAAAGCTTGTTAGAAACTCTGGGCCCCACCCCACACCTACTGAGCTGAGACTCGGGGTGGGCCTGGCACACTGTTCACAAACCCTGCTGATGGTTCTAAACCACTGAAGTGCCCTCCCACCAGGTCGCTGAATCTAGCCAGCACTTCACCTCAGCCACAATAAGACTGAACTTGCCCCCTCACAAGCCCAAGGCCCTGGGCCACCCCAATCTGTTTCTTTTCTGAAGGCTGATAGCCTTGCAGCACACCTCCCTAAAATGACTTCCTGGAGTCCTACCAGTACCTGTGCCCCTCCTGTAGTACCTCCATCTGTAGAATCAGGGCCAAGGGAAAGGGGACAGCTGAAAGTCCATGCCCAGTTCTGCATGTTCATTGGGGAAATCTCTTATTTCAGTTGTCTTCCTGCCCCATTGATGCCGACCTAGTTCATTCAGCACCTGGCTCTGTCTGCACCTTGGTCAGGTATACTGGGACAGCTGAGCTGATTTGTGTGCCTCCTCTGATCCAGCCTACTCTGTACATCCAGGGAGTCCTTCCTAAAAGAGACTTAGATCTTCTCTCTCTTCCAACAAAAACACTTAAATGGGTCCTGATTTTCTCCCAAACATATTGCATGGCCAGTCCATCATGGCCTGTGCTCAGCCCACCTTTCCAGGTTCTTCCACTGGGCTTCACACTTGCTGTGCTCCAGGCAAACTGCTTATACCCCGTCATACATCCCCTTGCTAAGGTTGTCCTGGCTCCCTGCAATGTCCTCTCCCCCATATATTCCCAGGTCCAGAGTGGCCAGCTCCCTACTCCCATCCTCCCAATTGGAAACTTCTCTGGGCTCCCAGCCTGTGGCTCTCAAGCTTTTGCCTCATTTAGTATATTCCCACTGTGCGCTTTCTCCCACTCCCACTAGGCCAGGAGCTCTTTCAAGGGCAGAGCCAACCAGTGTCCTCTCAGCACAGTGGGCACCCAGGAAACATGTAACCATTTTCCTGGCCTAGAATCCTAGAGTAACAACAGCAACAAAAGGAAACAGTCCAAGCACTGGGGATTTGAGCATCCTATAGGACTAGTTGGAGCAGAGTCTGGGCCTAGCATTCATGTGTGGTTCAGGAGGTCTGTGAACCACACAAATTGGACCCAGCCTTTGAGTCACCTGTGAGTCTACATCTTTTGGCAAGAAAGGGTACATACTTGTCATCTTCTTTTCAAACATGATTATAACCTAGTCAAAATTTGAGCCAGTGGGGTGGGGGCCTGCATCTGTGGAGAAGCCCACTTTGGAGAGAAGGTGCAGGAAAAACAAGCTGAGGGGCAGAGGCCAGAGTGGAGCCCTCAGGTCTTATCAGCATCCCCATCTGCATGTGCTGCTGGACCAGAGGGTACCTGTGGCCAGCTGTGGGGTCTGTGACTCTAAAACAAGGAGGACTGGAACCAAGGTGTAGACTGGCTTGGCCAACAGGACAGGAATGGTTGCGGCATCTGGCCACAGCCCTCCAAGCTCTAGTGTGCATTTCTATTCATTGACAAGTAGCTCTAGGCTTCCTCTCTCCTTGGTGTGTGGTCTAGCCCTTGCTGGTAGAAAGTTTTCTCTTCTGCTGAACTGAAATACCTCTTCATGTGATTTCCTTTGCCTTCCCTCCCTCTATCCAAGCCCAGCAAGCTAGCTTATAAGCTCTTCCTGTGGTCCTGCTAGGCCTGCAGCCTCTTCATTTCAAACCTTATCTCCAACAGCAGTTCATCCTCCCAGCTTCCTCTCCAAAAGGTCTCTCTTTTCTGGCTTCCTCCAAAGCCTGCTCACCGTCAAAGCACCTCCTCAGTTATAAGGTAATCATCGACTTAGCTGCCTGGATCTCCCATGAGCCACACTTCCCAAGGGCCCTGTAGGGGCCTTTAATTCATTTCTCTGTCCCTGAAGTCATGTGCAATGCCTCCTCCTGGGAAGGTGCCCAATAAGTGTAACCAGACTGGAAGGACATTTAGAGGAGAAAGCCACCAACACCCACATTGACCAGCTGGGGGAGCCCTAGGGAGAAGAAGCCAAGGGTACTCGGGCAGTTAGCAGAGCCAGGGATAGGCCAAGGGCTCCTGATCCCCCAGGCCAGTGCACCTCACGTTACCCATTTGATTCAGGTAGTTTAATGCAGCAAAAGTGCCCATGTGGGGAGGAAGGGACATGGCCTCTGATCTGAGGCTGTCCAACATGAAAGGCTTAAAGAGTATAAATAAATAGTTAGGAATGCAGAAAGAGAAAAGGCATGTTGGGAGGCACTACAACCTTCCCTTACCAACACTGCCTAGTTATTGATCATGGAAGACTCCAAATGATGCTGGGCCCAAATTAGAGCCTTCCTTCTGTCAGATCTGCCTCTCACCCACTGAACCCCATTTGCTCCTTTGGTCTAGAGAACTTTCTAGGGTGACCTGAGTAGGGGATAAAGGAAGAGAGAACACAGTGAAGGCCTATCAGCCTTTGTCCTGTACTGTATCCTGTCTCCCAGCAACTCCTGCAAGATACCTTTCTATCAAGTTCTGGGAGACATATACCACTGGCTTTGTTCCCCACTGGGTAAGGGGGTGGGCAGAGATCATCAATTCAGGAAATGTTAACTGAGTACCTGCTGAGTCCAAAGGGATGCAGAAGTGACCAAGATAGAGCCCTTATTCTCAGACTCCCACAGAGGAAGCAATAACTCAAGTTCCCCTTGCCTTAAGAGTGAGATCTACAAGCTGAACTCAAGGTCAAATACTACTCACTCTCCACTTCAGTCAACAAAGTTTTATTGTCACTCAGCCACATCCATTCATTTGCATATTGTCTATGGTTGTACTCATGCTACAACAGCAGAGTTGATCAGTTATTGTGTGACCCACAATGCCTAAAATACTGTCTTCCCCTTTACAAAGAAAGTTTCCCAACCTCTACTTAAGAGTGACTGATAGGCCAACAGGCAAGTGAACAGATGCTCAACATCAGTAGTCATTAGAGAAATGCAAATTAAAACTGCAGTGAGATACCACATCACACCCATTAGGATGCCTACTAACAAAAAATGAACCAAACCAAAAACTAAAAAATAAAACAGGATGAGACCAATTTGGTCAGCCTAAGAAGAGGAGGAATGGCATTCTAGCTTTCAGGCTGAGGAAACGACCATGGACTGTGACTAAAAATGCTAGGAGATGAAGTTGCAGGGGTCAAGGAGCTTGGACTTAATCACCCCCTAGAGAGCAACATGGTGACATTTGTGTTTAAACAGTGAGCAGAGAGTGCAAGCTGAGAGACCACAGGCAGATACCAATGGCAAGCTGCTTCTGCAGACTAGGAGAAAGGGTGAGTGTGTGTCTGTCTCAGAGAACTGGTTATGGGGATACAGACAAGAAATAGTCTGGAGATGGTTCTAGGCTAGAATGGACAATACTTGGCAATTGATTAGATGTGGAGCTAAGAGACTGGGAGCGATTAAAGATAACTAGAAAGCTTGCATTCTGACCATGGTGAGTCTGAGGAACCTCAGAATTCTAGAAGTCAAGAGATTGATATTGGAAGGGTTTTGGCATATTGCTGCTACTTGAAGTCATAGGAACACAGGAGGATGAAGGATGGGACCTTGAGGATTAAAAGGTAAACTCAAAACTAAGGCATCAAGAAAAGCTAGAGAGGAGAGCGTGAAAAATTGGAAGAGTGGTCAGCAGTGTCAGCCAATGCAGAAAAGATGAGGAGGCTGAAGGCCAAGAGTAGATGCCCAGACCGTGAATAGGGAAGTGTCCCTAAGGTCTAACACTCACAAATATGTTTGAGCACCTCCTGTGTAACTGGCCTTGTGCTAAGGGCAGGGGATCCACAGTGAACAGTCTAGACAAGAGTCCTTGTGGAGCTCATGGTCCAGCAAGGGAAGGGGAGGTAGCCATTAATGGAAGAATTACAGTTCATTACAACTGGGCTATGTGGTCACAGGGAGGCTGCAGCATGAGGCAGTGAGTGCCATCCCAACTGGTGGTACGCTTGTTCTCAAGGCAGATTTCTAGTAATAAAACTTGTATTCTTTATCTTCCCCTCCAATTTTTTCTTTGATGGTGGTCTTCTCAAGGGCATTTTCTTAGACTTTGTGGACCTCTCCAGCTCCCACCCCAGATGATGCTAGTCACACTGTAGACACTCCAGTTTTGTTGAATGGTTTTGGTAGGAGGAGATTAGAGAAAAGACCAAAGATGAATGCTGAGCGAGATGACAGGAGCAGTGTTAAGGGTAGGCTGGCAGATGGCTGGCTTTTGTTCAGCACCTCCTCAGTTATCACATCCCCAAATATACAGATGGAGAGACACATGGACCAGTGTTCTTTCCTTTGATCTTCACAACAAGCTTGTTCATTATGATCTCCACTTTGTACAGGGAAGCCCAAAGCCTGTAGAGGTAGGGTTTTCTCACAACATACAGCTTGTTGGGCCAGAGCTAGACCTCAACCCCAGGCTGGCATCCCTGTGGCCCAACATTGTTTTCCCCAGTGGTTCACTCTCCCAGGATAATCCTGAGTGGCCTAAGCCCCTTTTTAATGTCTGCACTGGGTGGAAACACTGGATATATGAGTTTCCTGTGGTGACTATAAAAAATTACTACAAATTTAGAAGCTTAAAACAATGCAAATTTATTCTCTTACAGTTCTGGGGGTCAGAAGTCCAAAATCAGTTTCACTGAGATAAAGTCAAAGTGTTAACAGGACTTGTTGCTTCTGGAAACTCTGATGGGAAAACCCATTTTCTTGCCTTTTTCAGCTTCAAGTACCTGCCTATGAGCCTTGACTTGTGGTCCCTTCCTCAATCTTTACAGTGCATCAGTCCAATCTCTGCTTTCATTGTCACATCTCCTTTTACTCAAGATGTGGACATTTCTGGGGGTTATTATTCAATCTGCCACAATGGCTAATGAGGTGCATGATAAGGGACCCCTCTGGGCCAGTAGTCAGCAGGGTGGGAGTGTCCTGGCAAAACCAGTCAAGCACAAAGTTCTATCTGAAACTGAGTACAAGGTACTGAGGCAACTAGCTTAGGAGGTGGCCAGGTAGAGTCATATCTGAAGCCTGCTCAATATGGGCTGATGCACCATAAGAGGGTGCTGAGCAAGATGCTGAGGCATGGAAAAAAATTACTGGGGTCCAGGTATGAGGCAGGCTTCTAGCTGAAAGGGGGACCAAACACAAGGTAAGTCCCAACAGGCTCCACAGCCATGAATCCAGGGTGTGGTAGCCCCTGCCAAGCTGGTTGGGGGAGGCAAGCCCCTAGGTAGAGTGGCAAAGGGCTGCCAACCTAGTGCTCCATCCCACCCCTGACAGACCAAGTGCTTTGAGCAAACTGCTGGATCCCTACAGCTGTCTGCCAGACACTATTATAATCATTCTCTGGGCTAGTTTCATAGCAACTAATGATTGTAAAACTTGTATAGAGATCACTAATAGAATGGTGCTGGCTTATAAGGTACTGAGAAATGTGGGTAGGTCTGCAGGGTGGGTTTGGAAAGGCCCGAGAAGCCTGTGGGCCAGGTAAGGCAGTGTCTGTCCCAGCATTGTCTCCAGGCCCAAGACTGAGACTTGTAATCCTGGAAACGAGCCTTGGGTCCTGGTAGAGGAGACACTAGGATTTGGACATGCCTCTTTGTGTCTTGTTTGGGGCAGGAATTAGCATTTGGAAGAGTGAAGCTCAGAAGCTAAGTGAAGGCTGCTTAGCTAAGTCCATCTACTCAAAGCCAACCAAAGGAGCTCCAAATATGGGCCCAGGTGGAACCAAGACCAAGTCTGAAGAGACTGAGCTCTGCAAGAAAGGCAGTGTCAAGACCCAAGGCTCCACGTCACTGCTGGCGGTTCAGCAGAAAGCATGCCAGGCCACTGCAGAGCTAAGGGCTTCAGGGGTTTCCACAGCCAGCTCTGGCTCAGACATCTCTGGATACTGAGAGGCGGCTTCGCAGTGTGGAGCAGCCAAGGTAACCTTTGACATCTGTAGCCTCTCTGGATGGGGGCTCCATGGGCAGTCTGCTCAGGACCTTTTGACAGACAACTATACATTGGGAGGCCCATTGCTAATGGCAGCATGTTGGGGACTCTCCCTGGAATGCCTCCTGTCCTCTGCCTGGCTGACTCCCACAAGCCTCTACTTGACTGGTAGCAAGGCCAGGTGAAGCCCCCATTGTGCTCTCCCCCAGGCTCTCACCATACCTGCTCAGGGATTCCTCCACTACTGACACTAGCCCAAGATGCCTGGCTCCTATATCTGCTTCCCTCCAGATGGAGGAGTCCTCCAAAGCAGGGCTTGCTCACAACCTCCCTGTGACCCCTGCAGTACCAGCATAGGCACTGGCACCTTGGAGACTACCTTTCCCTATTCAGCATGAGTGCTCCACAGAGCCAAGCTGAAGGCAATTAAAGGGAAGGCAGAAGCTGCCTTGGGGGTTAACCAGAGGAGTCCTCTGCTGTGATAAGCCACTGGCACATGAGAACCTAGCAATGAGAAAACTGTAATGACCCAGGGCTGAAGGAATCCTCCAGGATCCAAGTTCATGGTCTGGGAATAGTCAGGCTCTACCTACTAGCCTTCTGGAGCCAAAATCTACTACCCTCTCAGCCTAACCTTCCTACTCCAGTATTTGAACTGAATGAGGGCACATAGGCCAGTCCCCTCATAGTTCAGATCAGAGGGCCAAGACTCAGGGAGGGCTGAGATTCATTCAAGAACAAAAGCCCAACTTCCAGCCAAGATGGAGTCATAGGTAGATACACTTTGCCTCCTCACACAACCAACAACAAATTTAAAAACAAAAAATAACCAGAACTTCCAGAAAATCAAACTGTGGAGGTCCAACAACCAAGGAGTTAATGAAGAAACATTCATTCAAACTGATAGGGGCAAAGATGAGCAGCGGGAGCAAAGAGGACTAGAGGCAAGGTGGCAGCTGGCAGACCAGGTGGTCCCACATTTGTGTGCAGATAAACTGGAAGGAACAACTGGGGAATGAGACAGACCATGCAACCCAGGGTTCCAGTGTGGGGAAATAAAACTTCAAAACCTCTGGCTGTAAAAATCTGTGGGGGTTGTGGTGGTGGTGGGAGAAACTTCCAGCCTCACCAGAGAGTTTGTTGGAGAGACCCACAGGGTCTTAGAATGTACACAAACCCACCCAACTGGGAATTAGCACCACAAGGGCCCAATTTGCTTGTGGGAAGCAGGGGAAGTGACTAAAAGCTGGTGGAGAGGCAAATAAGAAGCATCGTTCCCTCTCAGACCCCTCCCCCACATGCAGCACCACAATGCAGCCATGTGCATTGCTCTACCCTGGCAAATACCTAAGGTGCCACCACTTACAATATAACAGGCACACTGAGACAAAGAAATATGGCCCAAATAAAAGAACAGATCAAAACTCCAGAAAAGGAACTAAGTGATGAGGAGATAGACAACCTATCAGATGCAGAATTCAAATCACTGGTAAGCAGGATGCTCACAGAAAAGTTGAGTATGGTTGCAAAATAGAGGAAGAAGTGCAAGCTGTGCAAAATGTACAGGAAAGCAACAGTGAAGGGAAGGGAACCAGGATCCAAATCAATGATTTGGAGCAGAAGGAAGAAACATTCAACCAGAACAGAATGAAGAAACAAGAATTCAAAAAAAATAAAGAGAAGCTTAGGAACCTCCAGGGCAAATTTAACTGCTCCAACATCCAAATCATAGGGGTGCCAAAAGGAGAAGAGGAAGTGCAAGAAATGGAAAACTTATTTGAAAAAAAATAATGAAGGAGAACTTCCCTAAGCTGGCAAAGGAATTAGACTTCCAGGAAGTCCAGAAAGCTCAGAGAGTCCCAATAAAGTTGTATCCAAGGAAGCACACACCAAGGCACATCATAATAGCATTATCCAAGACTAAAGACAAGGAGAGACTCTTAAAAGTCATGAAGGGCAAGCACCTACATCCAAGATTACTTTATCCACCAAAATTATCATTTAGAATGGAAGGGCAGATAAAGTGCTTCCCAGATAAGGTCAAGTTAAAGGAGTTCACCATCACCAAGCCCTTATTATATGAAATGTTAAAGGGACTTATCTAAGAAAAATGATAAAAAATATGAACAGTAAAATGACAACTAACTCACAACTCTCAACAACAGAAACAAAAACAAAACAAACAAGGAAACCAACTAGAAGAGGAACAGAATCACAGAAATGGAGACCACATGGAGGGTTATCAGTAGGGAGGGAGAGGGTGAAGAGTGGGGGAAAAGGTACAGAAAATAAGACGCATAAATGGTAGGTACAAAATAGGGAGAGGTTAAGAATAGTATGGGAGAAGCCAAAGAACTTATACGTATGACCCACAGACATGAACTAAGGGGGAGGAAATGCTGGTGAGGGTGGGGGTGCAGGGTGGTGGGGAATTAAGGGGAGCAAAATAGGGCAATTGTAATAGCACAATCAATAAAATATACTTTAAAAAATAAGAACAAAAGCCCATTCATGAAACAAGAGCTATTACAATGACAATCCCTTCCTGGACTTTTCTGTCCAGTTCGTTCCAAAAGACTTTGGCCCTCACGGTCACTGCCAGGTTCCTGTGCTGAGGAAAGGAGTGAGGGAGGGACACTGACAAGAATGAACACTCGGCCACTGGATATAAGATGTGTACTGTTATGGGTTGGGTTGCATTGTGTCCCCCCAAAAGATTATATTAATGTCATGACCTGCAGTACCTGTGAATGTAAGCTGATTTGGAAATGGGGTCTTCATAGATGTAATCAAGTTAAGATTAGGTAATTCAGGTGGGCCCTAATGCAATATGATGGTGCTGTTGTGAGAAGAGAAAATAGAGACACAGACACATGAGAAAGCCATGTGGACTTGGAGGCACAGATTGGAGTGATGTGGCCACGAGCCAAGGAATGCCTGTGGCCACCAGAATCCAGACAATGCAGGAAGGATTCTCCCTTAGAGGCTTCTGAAAGAATGGCCCTGCTGACATCTTGATTTCAGACTTCTGGCCTCCAGAACTAGGAAATGTCTGTTGCTTTAATCCCCTCAGTGTATGGTGCTTTTTTGTGGCCTCCCCAGGACACTCTGAGACAGTTTCATAAGCATCTCCTAGAAGGCTCACAGCAAGTCAGAGGCAGAGGCCTAACCATCTTCCCATTCCAATGTCAGTGCCCCTGTGTTTCCATTCCTGACCTGCTGCTTCCACCCAGTCATGAATAAAAAGAACTCCTCAGCTTCAAAGCACTTTGGACATACTAATTAACTCTTGGTTAATTGGATGAAATAACATGAAACTAGTGACATCATCTCAATTCTGTGCCCAGATCTAGCCACAAGCTAAGTCTGGTGACTGCTGGGCTATGAGCCTCATCTTGTGGTAACATGTTGTGCCTTTCACAAATGTTCCATGGAACACTGGTCAGGAAGGCCCCCTACTCCTCTCAGCTCCACAGGCTTCAGAATGGCCTGCTATAGGGGACTCCTAGCCAATCAAGCACACATGACCCAAGTGGTTTCCGTGATTAAGTGTGTGTGTGTGTGTGTGTGTGTGTGTGTGTGTGTGTGTGTATGCCACATACCTCTGCACTGTCCCATATCACCGAAATGGTCTTACAGGCAGCTCTAAACAACCTACAAAAACTGAGATGTGCCTTCCAACATTCCAGACAATGACCCTCTGGGGCTCTGTGACCCTCAGGGCCTATGCATCTCCTGTTTTGTAGAACCCAGAAGAAGAATTCCTCTCCCCTTAATGTTCAGGACCCCAGCAGGTGAGCAGGACTTGAAGTGGAAAAGTAGCTGCTTACAGGCCTGGAAGTAGGCCAAGTCAGAGGGGGTAGAGATTCAGACTGAGGCTTGTAGGTCATGGCAGGGAGGGGAAGGGCTGGAGCTGTCCTTACTGCACTGAGGTCCGCAGTAGATAGACAGTGCACAGGCTTTGATGCTTGGAGTCAGGGCACCTGGGTTGCATGCAGTCCTGACTTTGACTCTGCCATGGGTGAACCTGGATGACAGCAACAGCCCTGTCCCAGATCTCCAACTCCATTCAGGCTCCCCTTCATCCTTTACCTAACACCTGGGAGCTCTGAGCACCAGGCAGGTCTGCTTTTGCCCTCACCTGTGTGCCCCAGCAGGTGGACTGGAACACCATTGGTGGTGCAAAGGCCATCATTGTTCAATAACAAAGAAAGGAAGGCCATCCCTGCTCAATTCTCTTCCAGTCTTTCAGATCATGGAAAACAAAACTCTGAATCTGGTGTTCTTGTGTGTATTTAACTTTGTATTGAAGCAAAATAGACACTAAAAAGAATGTCCACACTATACATAAGTATACACTTTGATGATAGCTCACAAAGAGAACACATCTGTGTAAAAGCACCCCAGAAGCCTTCTGGCCAGGTCCCCTCCTGGCCACTACCTTCCCAAGAGTAACCACTATCCTGATATCTAGCAGTGGAGATTAGGTTTGCCCACCTTTGTATTTTACATAAATGGAATCACACAGTATGTGCTCTTACACATCTGGCTTCTCCCCATCAACATTAACATTGGATTAACATTCAAATTCTTGTAGTTGTAGTTTATCCTCCCTGCTGTGGAGTATTACAGTACATGGAGACACCACAACTTACTTGTTCTTTCTATTCTAACAGGCATTGGGGCTCCCTTAGGCTATTATAAATAGTGCTGCTATGGCTATTTCTGTGTATGCTTTTGTTGAACATATATATGCAATTGTCTTGAGTGTATACCTGCGTGAGTTTACTGGGGCTGCCATGACAAACTACCACAGTTTGGGTGGCTTATATAACAAAATGTATCACCTTCTAGTTCTAGAGGCTGGAAGTCCGAGATCAAGGTATTGGAAGTTTCAGTTTCTTCTGAGGCCTCTCTGCTTACATTGTTGATAGTCATTTCCTCCTTGTGTTTTCACATGGTCTTCCCTCTTTGTGTCTGTGTCCTGATCTCTTCTTATAAAAAACTATATTGAATTAGGGCCCACTCCTGTGACTTCACTTCACTTCACCTTAATTAGCTCTGTAAATACCCTATCTCCAAATACAGATAGTTTCTGAGATATAAGATGGCTGAATACTTCATTATATGAATTTTGTAGGGGACACAATCAACTCCTAACAATACATGAAAGTGGATTGCTAGGTGACAAAACATATATATTCTATTTTAATAGAGAAGGTCCAGAGTGGTTGTACCACTAAGTGGTTGTACTCTCCTTCCAGTAATGTATGAGGGTTCTAGTCGCCCCCACATCCTTGCCAACAGTTGGTATTCTGTCTTTTTAACTTTAGATCTCATGATTTTAATTTTCATTTTCCTGAGAACTAATGAGACTGAGCACCTTTTCACATGCTGAACCATTTGGTTATGTTCTCCGGTGCAGTACCTGTTCAGATCTTTTACCCACTCTCCTATTGGATTGTCTATTGTCCATCTTTATTGTTGATTTATACAAGCTGTTCATTTCTTTCTTTGCTTGTTTGCTATATTCTGGATGAGAGTTTTGTTGGAATTCTGTATTGTGAAGATTTCCTCCCACATTTTGGGTGGCCTCTCATTTTCTTAGCATTGTGTTTCGATTGATGCAGCTCTTTATTTTCATATAGTTCAACTTATCAAATTTGTATTTTATACTTAACAGTTTTTATGTCATATTTAAGAAATCTTTGACTACTCCAAGTTTCCAAAGATATCCCCCTATGTTTTTTTTTCTTTTTGTTTTAATGTCAGTGCTGTGTAATAGGTGCCTTGAGCACCTCAGAACAATGGTAGGAACATGAGCTCTGGTACCCTAGGAGGTGCCATTCACCCAGGCTGGGTTACAAGTTAGTTCTGGGGAAGATGAGTATTGAAGGGTTTATACGAGTTGCCTGTAGCTATAAAGGACATTGGCAACTATAAAGCAGGTCTTAGCAGCTGGACCTTCCTGAACTGTGATGCCTTCACTCTATAGGGTCCCCTCCCCACATTTAGTGCTAGTTTCTACATGAGGGGTTCAGTGGAACCACAGATTCAAAGTAGCAGGTATACACAGTGGTGTGTTCATGTGGCACTACAGGCACACCTGCACCAATAACTCACTGCCAGGCATTTGCTGAGCCAGGCCTGGGTTGGGCCTTGGTCCTGGCTCAGGGATGCAATACAGAATGAGAGACAAGCCCTATTCTCACCACTATTTGTGATGCAGTCACTTTCTTACTGTCTGCCCTGAACTGTGTGAAGCAGACTACTGGCTGTACCCAGCCTCTGGGGGCAGCTGGCCAGGGTGAGTTGATCAAGAAACTCTGGAAAAACTGAAAAATTCAAGTGGGGCAGACATATAATTGACAAAACCAGAGCAGGACATGGCCATGATGCACCTGAGCAAGTACAAGCAAAGATAGGTATGTAAGGTGATGTAAAGTAACAGGAAGACACCTGTGGGAGGTGGTGATCTTTGAGCTGAGACAAAAAGAGGATTTAGGTAAAGGAAGGGGCTTCCATGCCTGGGGATCAGAGTGGCTTGGCTGGATGTGGGAGTACAGTCCCTGTAGGGTCAGATCCTAAAGGCTTTGAATATCATTTAAGGATTTGCTTCTAGGTATAAGCAGGAGATGAAGAAGGGAAGTTGTGGGAATTGTCTTAATGGGACTGGTTTCCTATCACACACCTTGCCTTTGAGAAATCTGGCAAGTTAGACTCTTGTTCCAGAGTCTGTTGGAAGCCCCTCCACTGGCTGAATGACCTTGGCAAGGCACCCTAACCTCAGTTTCCTCAATCGTAGAGTGGAAGGGCTCTACCTGGTTCACAGGGTGGCTGAGACAAGCCAAGGGCACAGTGCACACTGCACTGGGCCAGTGAAGGACATGCCTGGCCCGTGTGGGCTGCGTGTGCACAAGGCTTGGTGCCCTCATGGGGACCTAGTTGCCTCCAGCCTGTTGAGGAGAGTGGTGCCCCATTGTCAGTGTTTGGGCTTCAGAGGGATTGCCAGCAGTTTGGGTCTGACCCATCAAGGTGTGTGAGCCCTGGCGCTAATAGGCAGAGGGAAACACCCTGCAGATCTGCCCAAGGCCCGGGTGGAGGACTTCCATGGTGCCATGTTGGGCAGCCCTCCCACTTCCCTGTATGTTTTTCTTCAAAAATGTTTGTTGTTTTACCTTTTGCATTTAAATCTGTCTCTCCAGTCTGTCTGAAACTATTTTTAAATATACTATGATATATAGTAGGGATCCACACACATTATTTTTCATATGGATACCCAACTAAGTAATGCATCCCTGTACAGGTGTCATCTAGGTTGTATTAACTTTGATTGTCCTAAGTAATGGCCAATTTCTTCCCTGTATAGTTATATTTTTCTCCTTACAATTAATAAACAATCTTCAGGAGATCATTCAAAACCACACAAATAATTTGTATAAAACTTGCCCCCTCCCCTAGATTTAGTATCCATTGATGTTTTTGCAATGATTGCAAATTGATAAGAAAAGTGTTTTTAATGTCATGTTACAGATATTTACTGCCCTGCACTGTGGTGCTAGCATTTCATTAGATTCTCAAATACTTGCTTGTTAAACCTTCTACTTTAACAGTAAGAGAGCAGGCCTGAGCTTTAAAGCATTCATTAGGCAACAATATTTTAAATAATATGTCATATTATTTCCTTCTTATAGTAATGTTTTTATGGCTACCTTCTATCTATGACAAGTGACACTAGTTTTCCATTTATAATAGTAACATCAAGCTTACCTTTTATGTAAAAGTATGTGAATTTTAAAGAGTCAATTTAAGTAACACATTGTATATGTAGTACTTGGACATGGGAAAAAATGGGGTAAATAGAATGCCAGTGACTAAAGAGCAGGAAATACTGACCTCCAACAACATGGCCTAGCTCTTTAGAGAGACATGTAATATCTTCCCCAGTTCAGTTCTCACCCACATTCCAAAGCTCACCCATGGCAGGTGCCTCCTAAACATCATTCCCTATCAGACACATATTATAAAAGAGGTACATTTGCAATGTTCAAGAAAATGAATGAAAAATTCAAAAATATTGACAGAGAACAGGACTGAAATCATGCAGGGGTGTCTAACCTTTTGGTGTCTCTGGGCCACACTGGAAGAAGAAGAGTTGTCTTGTGCCACACATTAAATGCATTGCAACACATGATCACAAAAAAGTCTCATAATGTTTTAAGTAAATTTACAATTTTGTGTTGGGCTGCATTCACAGCCATCCTGAGCCACATGCAGCCCACAGGCCACAGTTTGGACACCCATATTAGAGGATACCCTCTGACAACAATGAAATTAAGCTATAAATTGATAGCAACAAGATAGCTGGAGAATCTTGGCATGTTGGAAATTAAGCAACATGCTTCCAAATAACTCTATGTCAAAAATCATAATGGAGAGTAAAAAATATTTTGAATATTTTAATAAGGAAAATACTACATATCAAAACTTGTAGGATACACTCAAGATCATGCTTAGAGGGAAATTTTAGCCATAAATGTGTGTGGTCAAAAAAGAGAAAAGGCTAAAATTAATGAGCTAAGTATATCCCTCTCAAGAACTTAGAAAAAAAAAGGAGTAATAAACCCAAAGAAAGAATGAATGAATGAAGGTAAGGACAGAAATTAATGAAAAAGAGAAAATACTATTTATTGTTTGACAAGAACACTTTAAAATTATCCCTGGCTGGTGTGGTTCAGTGGATTGAGAGCCAGACTGCAAACCAAAGGGTCACTAGTTCGATTCCTAGTCAGGGCACATGCCTGGGTTGCAGGCCAGGTCCCCAGTAGGGGGTACGTGAGAGGCAACCACATATTGATGTTTCTCTCCCTCTCTTTCTCCTTCCCTTCCCCTCTCTCTAAAAATTAATAAATATAATCTTTTTAAAAATAAAGTATTTTTAAAAATTAGTAAATACAAAGTAAAAATTCAATCAGCAATTAAAAGTCCTCCCCACCACCTCATGATGGTCAATTTTATCTGCCAACTTCACTAGGCTACAGTTCCCAGTTACTCCGTGAAACACTCCTCTAGGTGTGGCAATGAAGCTATTTTATAGATGGGGTTAAAGCACATAATAATTTGACTTTAAGGGAAATTATCCTGGATAATTTAGCTGGGCCTGATTCAATTCATTGAAAGGACTTAACAGTGTAGCTGAGGCTTTCTTGATGAAGAAATTCTTCCTGTGGACAGCAGCTTCAGCTCCTGACAGAGGGTTCCAGCCTGCCCTTCCTCACAGCCAGTGCTATATATTTTGGGTTTCCTAGCCAGCCCCCACCATCATGTAATCCAGCTCCTGGCAATAAATCTCTTTATATATCTCCTACTGATTCTGTTTCTCTGGTTGAACTCTGACTGATACTCCTCACCCCAAATAAAACTTACGGGCCTAGATGATTTCAGAAGTAAATTCCACCAACATTCAAGGAAAAGATTCCAATCTTACAAAAAGAATGCTCTGTAGAGAATAGGAAAATAAGGAAGGCTCCCTAATAGGAACAGAATGGAAAAGAAAAATGACAGACTAATCCCACTGATAAGCATAAATGCAAAAAGAAGCAAAACAAAAAAATTAACAAAATATTAGCCAAGTGACCATAAGCAAAGGATCTGATATCAGGATCAAGGGTATAGGTGCAGGTGTGCAATCGCAAACCCAGTCTCACAAGGCTAATGGTATTAATGTAAATGGTGAAATTCAATTTGATAACAGCAGCACACTGACAGTCAAACTCTCTAGTGAGACACATTTTTAGTCAATGTGTACATCCTTTGGTTATCTTTATATCCTGGGTATCTTTGACACTTTCATGCTACAGGACCCAAGGCTGAGAATCTGAGCTGAGGAAGATTTTTGGCCTCATGACTGTTTCAACTCCATCCCTGCATTCGTCCCCTGAAAATCCCCACCTCACTCAGGAGTCACAGTCCTCAATCTGCAGCAAACCTGAGTTTCTGGGGACATCTGTTAAAGATGTGAATCATTGGACCTCATTGCTAAGCTGAGAATCAGGAGTTCTGCAGGAGGAACCTGAGCATGTGTATGTTTCAAAGGTTATCCCAGACTCTCCTCCCTTCTAGGGCTTTGAGAGCCAAGTAGCTGTGTCTCCCAGGCACAAGCTAGTTACTTTCCTGAAAGGCTCTGGCTGCTTTGGATGGCTGTCCCAGCTCAGCCACTCCTCAACTGTGTTGCCTTGGGCAACTGACCTCATGGCTCTGAGATTCAATGTCATCATCTTGACCACTGTAGAATTCTGGCCTATAGAGGAGGAAAGGGTCACTGCTTTTATGTCTTCCAGGTAGGGCCCCAAATGTGTTGATGACCTCTGGGAAACAATGGTGGATTTATTTGGGCAGTCTGGAGTCCAGGGGGCCAGCTGTGCCTTAATCGTTCCCAGAAGATGCAACACTTCTGTCAGGGGGGCTCGGTGGAAGCTAAGCCATAATCTCCTCCTGCCCCCTCATCAAAAACAGAGAGCCATGGAGCATTTCCTGCAGGGTCTGGTGAGCTATAGTGTTCACTGTCTTTGTGAGCAGTCAGATATTCAAAGTCAGACTACCCAAATGCAAGTTGTCCCCTGATTTGTTTAGAAATATGCTGATAAAAGCCAATCACATATTTCTTTTTGAAATGTGGCATCTTGCACAGATGTTTAAACTCTGGCATAAATGGCAAGTTGCATCAATGTCTCTTATATTTAAAGCCTACAGGATTCCAATAATTTAATTTTGACCAAAAGAAGAAATGTTACAGAACAAAAAGGGGGCTAAACACCCAGAGGGTTTTCCTAAGATATTCACTAACTGAGGCACTTGGTATTGTGCCTGGCACACAGTAACCCATCAATAAATATTAGCCTTACTATTTGTATGAATAGCATGACTCTCATAAATGCCCCTTGGTTCCTGATTCTGCATGTAAATGGCTAATTGAGCATGCTGAATCCAGTGAGGTAATAGACATGGAAGTTAGGAGTTCAGGCTCTGGAGTGAGACAGCCAGGGTCAAATGTATCACTTGCTGGCTGTGTTATTGTGAGCTTCAGTCTCCTTATCTGTAAAGTGGGAATCATCATAGTATTTACCTTATAAGGCTGCTTTGAAGTCTGAATTGCCACCTTCTTTCTTTGGATGGGTGAAATATTTTAACCCCTTCAAACTGAGGGAGGAAAGGGCTGGTGGAGGCCTCTCTTGTTGAAGCTGGGAATGGAAGCCAGGGAAAAAGGAGATGAAAGTATAACCCAACCTACATCAAAGTGGCCACAAGATGAGCTAATAGAAGATGGACAAATGTGACTCCATGTTTACTTAGCTTGATGTGGAATCTTGACTTCATAGAGAAGGACCCCACCCATGCCATTTTCCTGACCTCTTCCCCTCCTTCCCAAGCTCATGGAGTAGGAGGCCCCCTCTTTTATAGTTGGCTTACGGCATTTGAGCTTCTTATCTCCATTTTAAAGCATATTTTAAAGCACATGCTGACCCTCTCCCCTCCACCTCTACCTTTTTCCCTGGGGAAATATAATAAAGAAATAAAGACATTTGCCCTGGCTGGTGTGGCTCAGTGGATTGAGTGCTGGCCCGAGAACCAAAGGGTTGCAGGTTCGATTCCCAGTCAGGGCACATGCCTGGGTTGTGGGCCAGGTCCCCAGTAGGGTGCATGTGAGAGGCAACCACACATTGATGTTTTTCTCCCTCTATTTCTCCCTCCCACCTTCTCTCTAAACATAAATAAATACAATCTTTAAAAAAAAAAGAAATAAAGACATTTGTCTTGGGTTAAAAACTGTGAGCTCAACTTTTACATGTAGGGATAAGCTACAAAAAGCATTGATCTGATGGTGGTTTTTCCATGACAACAAATTTCCTCCTTCCTTCCCTCTCTTCTTCTCTCCCTCCTTTTTGCAGTCATTGACAGAGCAGTTCATGTCCCCTGTGGCCACAGCCGGGGGCCAAGATCTGTGACCTGAACAAGTGCTCAACCACCCCAGGAGAACATGATTTGCCTTACACTTTTGCCTCCTCCTTCCTTTAGACCTGAAGCTCAAGGAAGAATGGAAATCCCCTCTAAATGGGTATAGTCTCTGCCATATCCAGGTTCCCCTCCAGTTTATTCTTTGCAGACTATCTCTTTCAATCTTCTCCCAATTTCCCTCTACCCTATCCCCACTGGCTCCCACTCCATCTCAGTGGCTCCTCCTCCCTGTGACACTAGTTCTCCCCTCAGGACTCAGTGACTTGTTAAGTCTCTTGGGCATTTTTGTCTCCCCTACCAAACATAGCCACCTAGGACTTGAGCCTGGCACAAGACAGGCATCTGGGGCATGCACGCGAGCTACCTGAAGCCTGCCTCCAAGTGTCATTTCTCTCTGTCCTATATCATAAGAAGAGGGACAAAGTCTGAAGTTCAGGGAATACCTTCTGGGTGACTTCATACAATTTTATATAATTTGGGTTTGGGGATAATTTTGACTTTTAAAATGTAAATTTAAAAAGCACAGTTTAACCTTTTTTTAAAAAACAGCACATCCCCCCGCCCTTTTACTTTGCCAATTGGACTTAGGTCTTTATGGTGATTCAAGTGGGGCAAAGGAAATATCCTTTTAAAACTCAAGCAAACTGAGTGTCTTGTATTCTGTCAGGGGAAACAAATTGAAAAAAAGAAAACACCATGTATTTACTGGGTTTCTACTTGTGAATAAATATTATTTTCACACAAATGTTGACAGCCCAAATACAGTAATTATGCAAGGACAGCTAATGGCTGGTTCCCCTGCCATCCATGGTGTAATGAGTTCTGTGTGAGGGGTGGGGTTGTACTATGAAGTCCCACCACCAGGTTTCAGTTTGTGTTTTGTGTAGTTGTTTTATTGAAGAGGAAGTATATATTCAAGAGATTGTCACCTCCAAGTTTCTCTTTGAGGAGGGACTCATTTGTCCATGGATGTTGTCTTGGACTAGAACCCAGCAAGCAATGTGAGCCCTGTGTGCCACCTCCTTGATGGACATGCTGGGCCAATGCAGAGAGGACAGTGATGCTGGGGGACACCCATTTGTCGCCCTCTGTTTTGAGTTATGAAACCTTGACATTTGAAAATGTCATCTCTGTTTTCCTTCTATACTGGGGATTATCCCATTCCATTACTTCAGTATTTACTGAGTGCAAAGAATGTGCCAGGATCCATGCCTGTTACAAAGAGGCAGGGCAGAAATGGGAGCTGGTTTCTGCATTCTAGAGGTCACAGGCTGTGAGGCAGACAGAGGAAAACCACATGATGACCACATGATGTACTCTGTGAAGGGAGCACATATGTTGACGTGGCAGTCACCAATACCTCAGAGGGGCTACAGTGAAGAGAAAGCTCACCTTCAAGGAAGATAGCCTTCAAAAAAGAGTACAACTGTAGACAGTTCCATGTGCATCCAGTCCCTGCTGTGTAAAGTCTCTGTTTTATTTATTTTTTTTTTATTTTTAAAGACATTATTTATTTATTTTTAGAGGGGAAGGGAGGGAGAAAGAAAGGGAAACATCAATATGTGGTTGCCTCTCATGTGCCCCCTACTGGGGACCTGGCCTGCAACCCAGGCATGTGCCCTGACTGGGAATGGAATCAATGGCCCTTTCTTTGGTTCAGGCTGGCACTAAGTCCACTGAGCCACACCAGCCAGGGCATAAAGTCTCTGTTTTAGATCAAATTAATTCTTTCTCAATTTGAGGTGACCCCAGATTCTGCTATACAAGTATATTGTAGATGAGTTCACATTCACCTCTATGTTTCATCTCTACATTTTGCAGACATTACTTCTTAGATCTGACCTTTACAGACTTCAACTGCTTTGTTAGAAACACAGGTTTGTTATTGGAGTTTGCTGCCTCTGATAGTCAGTCCTCTCCTTGCCAGTGTTAGTGACTTCTCTCTGGGCCCCTTGGGGGGCCTGACCTCTCCTTCCAGCACATAATGTGGGGGAGCCCACAGCTGCAGGCTCTATGGGGGTGACACATTACCCTTGGGCTCAAGACAGCACCCAGAAACAGAAAGAGCTCCTTCCTGGGCAGCCCAACTACTGGCCCTGGCTCTGTAGCTCCAAAGCTCCTCAGCCAGAGGTGGTCTGGCACGACTTGAGTGGGCTGCTTGTGAAGTCAGCAGGGGCCTCAGCATGAGTTGGTGGGTCGAGCTGGGCCAGCAGTGGTAGGGGCTGTCAAGGGTTGACAGGGTTGGCTTGGGCGTTAAGAATAGCTCTTTTTTTTTAGTGTGTGTTTTTTTATTATGAAAGTGATATTGTCATAAAAATTCAAAGAGTAGCCCTGGCTGGCGTAGCTCAGTGGATTGAGCATGGGCTGCGAACCAAAGCATCGCAGGTTCGATTCCCAGTCAGGGCACATGCCTGGGTTGCAGGCCACAGCCCTCAGCAACTGCACATTGATGTTTCTCTCTCTCTCGCTTTCTCCCTCCCTTCCCTCTCTAAAAGTAAATAAATAAAATCTTAAAAAAAGACTTTATAAAAAAAATTCAAAGAGTACAGAATGGAATAAAGAGAAAACTCCAAGTGCCTTTCCACTCAGCCCACACAAACCCACTGCCTAGCCTCAGTTGCTCAAGTCAGTATCATATGAAACCCTTCAGATACTTTCTAGCATATACAAACACAAATATAAGGTTGTATTTGTTTGAAAATCACTTTTTTTTCACAAAAAGAGCTACATACATTAAAAAAATGAAACATAGAAAATATTAAAAACAGAAAGTAAAGGTAACTCAAACCCCATCTTATGTACATTACTTCCCCCTCTTGTTTAACAATATATTACAGGCATTTTTAATGTTCATAACTAGAGACCTATAATTATCATCTTGATCAGCTGCATATTACCCTGTTGTAAATTTTGAACATACCAATTGATAAAAACACAGACTATTACCTATTTCTAACAAAAAAAAATCATTGCAATGAGCATACCACTACTTATGTTTCTCACCCACCGAATGCTGTTGCCACCTAAGCATAAATTCTAATAATACAACTCAAAACTGCAATGAGCTAACACTTTGTATCCACTGCATTGGCAAGAGTAGCACATCTGACAACATCAAATATTGACAAGGATGAGGAGCACTGGGCATTCTCACACATTGCTGACAGGGAAGAAAATCAATGTTCTGTTATCAGGTTGAACATGCACATATCCTATAAGCCCATTTTTCTGCTTCTGGGTATAACCTACCGCTAGACCTGTGGATTTCCAAGAGTTATTTCCCCATGAGTAGCATCAGCATCAGCTGGGATCTTGTTAGAAATGCAAATGATTCCTAAACAAGTCATGAACTCTGTGAGTAAGGTCCAGCAGTATAACAAGCCCTCCAGAGGATTCTGATGCCCACCAAAATTGGAGAACAATTTGTCTAGAGAATTATTTGCCTATGTGGCCAGGAGATGTGTACAAGAATTTTCAAAGCAGCGTTGTTAACAACAAAACAACTACAAATTCACCAAATAGTGGAGCTGGGGAGAAATGGGGAGATTTCTGGATCTATTGGGAAGGTGGGGCTAGAGGGTTTCCTAACAGTAGGATGTGAGGAGTGAGAAAAAGTAGAGTCAGGGATCACACCAAGGTTTTTGGCCCAAGCACTTAGAAGGATATGTGGCTATCAACTTTGGTGGGGACAGCTACAGGAAGAATGGGTTTAGAAGGGAATGATAAGGACTTTGGTTTGGGACACCTAGTATAATGCCTAGTAGGTATGCAAATGTAGATATTGAATAGGCCTTGGGATATAGGAATCTGGAATTCAGGGGAAAGGCCTGAGTTGGAGATGTAATTTGGGAGTCACCAGCCTTCAGATGGTATTTAAAGATGTGAGATGGCTAGAAATCACCATGGAAATAAGTATCATGGCAAAGAGTTCCAAAGGCTGAGTCCCAGGTCCTAGGAGGTACTCCCAGGTCCTAAGAGGTTGTATGAGGTAGAGACAATGAGAAGAGGCCAAAGGAGACTTAAAAGGAGCCAGTGAGGTAGGAGGGAAGGCAGAAGAGTGAGGTGTCCTGGAAGCCAAGGGCAAAGTGTTTCCAGGAGTGTTTCTTATGTGAAATGCTGCTGACATGTCCTGAAAACTAATCATTGGATTTAACAACATGCAGAGCACTGGTGGCATTGGCAAGAGCCATTTCTGTGGAGTGCTGGAAGAGATAGAAAGAAAGAAGAGAAATCAGAGACACGGAGTGTAGATAATTTTCTTCAGGATCATTACGGGGAAGGGTAGAAGGGAAATAAATGGAGAGTAGCTGGAAGGGAAAATGGGATCAAGAAAAAGCTTTTTATGGTGGGAAGAATTATAGAAGGATCTAGCCAAGAGGAAATCCTTGATGACTCAAGGTAAAGGGAGAAATATTAGCCTGATGTCCCTGAGTAGATGGCAAGAAATGGGATCAAGGGCACAAGCAAAGAAGTTGACCTTTCATTCCAAGCCAGTACAGCTCATCTGGAGAACCAGGACTGAAGCTGGAAGGCATAGATAATGGTGCTGACTGGTGGGTAGATGTTTATGTGCATTACATTTTACATACTATACACATGTATCATTTATATATCAGATAATAAAATAATTTTAAGTGTCAGTATTGCTGAATCAAAAGAAGTCCTCATTGTTCATTTTGTTACTTATTTCCCCATCCCAGAAAGGTCAACTCGCACCTCTATGGCTCCTGGGGCATGGGAGTAACCATTTTCCCACACCCCAAGTAACCCAGGTTTTGCAAATCCATTTTAATTGTTGCATATCTGATGGAGGGGTGGGAATAATAGCATTTCCTTCATATGTTAATGGACTTCAGCAAGTCTTCCTTTGTGAATTGTCTGATCCCTTCTTTGCCCCCATTTTCCTATTGCTTGCTTTGATAGGAGCCCTTTTTTATTTTAGGAAGATTAAGCCTTTGGCTGTCATATGTGGTACAGATAACTCCTCATTTGTCATTTGCCTAATAACAGTTATGGTGCCATACAGAAGTTTTTTTTGTTTTGTTTTGTTTTAAAGATTTTATTTATTTATTTAGAGAGGGAAGGAAGGGAGGGAGGGAGGGGGAGAGAGAGAGAGAGAGAGAGAGAGAAACATCAATGTGCGGTTGCTGGGGGTCATGGCCTGCAACCCAGGCATGTACCCTGACTGGGAATCGAACCTGTGACACTTTGGTTTGCAGCCCGAGCTCGATCCACTGAGCTATGCCAGCCAGGGGCAGAAGTTTTTAATTTCTCTGTTTTTTTATAGTTTCTGGTTTTCATGACTTACTTAGAAAGGCTGTCCCCACCCAAGATTCCTTCTAGTACTTTTATGGTTTTATTTTTTTACATTAAATTTCTGAGCCATCTGCAGTTTATTTCTGTGTGGAGTATAGTGTAGGAAATTCAATTTTCCCCACAAGACCAGTCATTCCAACATCATCTATTGAACAAAATACTTTTAATCAACTGATTTGACATGTTACCTTGATCATAAACTGCATTTGAAATTAACTTTTATTCCTTCCTTTATTCACCTTGCAAATATTCCTTCTGTGTCCACTCAGGCACACACCAGGTACTTGGGTGAGTGGACAAACATGAGATGTGTTTCCTATATACAGGAGGAAGGGAGGACAGAGATAGGAACAGTGACTGTGTAGGCTTATGAGTATGGGGGCAGAAGTGCAGCCCAGAAAGAGACACTTAACTGGGTCTTGATGGTTAGGGATGACTTTCTGCTGGATGCATGAGTACAGTAGGAGTTAACCAATGTGAGAGAACCTCAGTCAAAAGTAAGATTTGGAGACAGAAAACAAGGCTTATGTGGGAGCCAGCAAAAACTCCAGTGTGGCTTCAGTGTGCTGAGAGCTTGGAGCTTGAGAATTGGGAGAAGAGATGATGGCTACAGCAGGCACCAGACCTGGACAGGAAGAGGGAAAGAGGAGTCTCAGATGGCACCCCAGTTTCCAGCTTGGACAGCTGGGTGAATGCAGCCACCTTATTGCTCAGACAGAGAACACAAGGGAGGGCTGCTCCAGCTGATTTGTAGAGAGTAGATGCAGCAGGCAGGAATGGAAGCTGGGGGATGAGGGAGGAGGTCAGAGAGGATACTGGCTTGGACTAGGATGGTGGTGAGAGTAGAAGTAGGCAGGATGTATTTTGGAGGTAGAGCTACAATCAGGACTTGCTTGATAACTGGATGTGAGAGATGAGGGAAGAGGAGAAAATCAAATGAACAACCTAAGCCTTTGGCCTGTACACCTGGGAGGTACTACTGATGGAGATAAGGAAGACTTAGAAGAGAGAGGTTTGGAGGGTGTGGGGTAGGGAACAAGAGCTTTGCTTGAATATGTTTACTTTGAGTTGACCCTTAGACATTGCAGGGGAGGAAAAAAGTTTCCTTGACCCTCATAGGGTCTCTGGCTGAGTCTGAAAATTAGACTGACAAAGACAAATTAACAGGAGAAATGTGTATGATATATGCTACATCATGCACATTTATTGTAAGTTTTACATGACATGGAAACTTTCATAAGAAAATAAAGGCCACCCCCCAAAAATGATTAAATGTGAGTGTTTTTATACCAGGTTTGATGAGGAGTATAAAGTTGTGGAAAATATAATAGGACAAAGAGTTTGAGCTAAGCGCAGCAAGCTAGGGGAACTTGGCAAGGCCTGTTTGTTCAGGTCCTTTTGGGTTTCCCTTATTGCCTCTTGGAAATAAGGATGTCCCTTTCCTCTAGGTATAGGGAGGACACTTCTCACATGAGGATCTATGAACTGTTAGGGAAAATAGTGGGGTTGGGGGAGGTCAGAGAGACGTTCCTGCTTCTGCTGTTTTCTCAAACCCCTTCATCTTAAAAAATATTCAATATGCCAAGGTGCCATGTTTTGTGGTAGCATGTCCTGAACCCCATAAACATCTATAGTGATTTCATTCAGAATCTCTTCATATAATAAGCTCTATTCTAAGTACTTTCTGTGTGTTATCTCATGTAACCTTAATGACAGCCCCAGGAGATAAATGCTGCTAGTCTCATCTCTATTGTACAGGTGAGAAATGGGAACCCAGAGAAGGGGAGTAACTTTCCCAAGGTCACACAGCTATTAATTGGCACAGCCAGGATTTGCACCCAGGTAGCTCAATTACAGAGTCTGAGTTACTAATGTTCAATGTCTGGATAAGTGGAGTGTCAGGGAAGCCAAGAGAAGCATGCTTTTCTAGAATGGACAAGTGACTGACCAACTGTGGTTAAGAGGACAGAGATGTGAGCATTGGGTTATTGGGTTTGGCAACATGAAGAGTATTGGTAACTTTGACAAGAACAATTTTAAGAGAATGTTAGGATTGAAAAAAATGGAATGGGTTTATGAGGATAAGAGAAGTAGAGGCAGTGAACCTAGACAACTCTTTCATGGAGTTTTGCTCAGTAGAAGAACAGAGTAATGAAGCACTAACTGGAGATGGGAGTTTGGTTAAGTGAGACTCTCTTTTTTTAATGTTGACAGGAATGCTTCAAATGAATGAATGCTTCAGAAGAAATGCTTCTTCTGCACCTCTTATGATGCATAAGAGAAAAGGATAATTACAAAGAGGCAACTCCTTGTGAAGGTAAGAAGGGGTGAAATCCAGGAATTTACACTGGCACCATCCTGCATGGTTGTGTAACCTTTGCCAGGACCATCATTGACTTGGGGCAGGCATGAAGAAAGCAGACCTTTAGATTTGTCAGATTTGGTGCTGTGTCAGGTGCAGGTGACCAAGGGACAATAGAAAAGGGAGATTAGGATGTAGACAAGAGAGCTGTTGAAGTGATGGTCCATTGACTCAAGCTAGATAAGGAGGGAAGTGAAGAGAAGAAAGGGGTAATGGATGGGGGTAAAAAGAAGAGGAGAGAGAGGATAGGAGGTCCCCATGAGCTTGAAAGACAGTTGTCACTACCTTTCATTGGGAAGTAGTTGAACAAGCCCACCAGGAAAAAGAGGAGGTAGAGGTCAGAAAATGGAAAGCCTGCAATAGACATTCCAGAAATGATAACAGGTACAGGCTGTACCTGTGGGAAGAGGTGGCTGCAGTGGAGTTTACAAGGACTTCAGACATGTCAAGGTCAAAGAACTGGGAGGCCTGAGGGTTGGGATCAATAGTTCACAGGTATGGATGCTGAAGTCACACACTCATCACTCCACTTCATTGCTATCCTGCCCCATCCCCCACACCCAGTCACTTTCTCACATCCAGTGAGATATGGATGTAAAGGAAGAATGAGCCAGGTGCAAAGATTTGCCTGAATGCCGGGTGTGTTAGCCAATTAGCGTGAGCCCCAAAGGAGAGGTTTTCATACAAATGCAGGCTAGTCTATCTGGGGTGAGGCTGCAGGTATGCCTTGCTTAGTGGAAGGAGCCCAGCTTCAGTTAAAGGAAAAGTGAAGAGTTTCCCTGTAAGGAGAAGTGGAACACCTGAAGTGCCTCTGCCAGAACTTTCTGTGATGATGAAAATGTTCTCCATCTGTGGTTATTGTGACTGAGGCACTAAATTTTCAATTTTATTTAGTTGTGAATCATTTAAATGTAAATAGTCACATGTGGCCAGTAGTGACTGAAATGGCAAGTAGAGCTCTAGAGATGTGCGCTGGTTAGGAAGCCGCAGCTCTCAAGGTCACAACAGGGCAGGTCAGGGAGGACAGGGAAGGGATTTGGGGCACAATGCCAGTGAGCCTAGAGCTACTTGGTCGAGTTCATAGCCCCCAAAAACAGGTTACTGAGGCCAAGAGAAATGGACAGGGGCCAGGTGATGAGACCCAGCCCTTTCCTCTATGCTGAGATTTGAATTTCCACTAAGGGGGACTTTGGCCAGCAGCCCCTTTATCCTGCACATATGGACAAGGGTGCAGCCTCTGAACTGTTTTCCCCTCTGGTCTTGCAAAGGCTGCTGTCTTTGAGGAGATCAAGGCAGCTGAGCACCCAGGGAAGGAGGTTTCCAGAAAAGACTAATAGAGAAGCATACATCCTGCGAGAGGTAAATCACAGTAACTTGGCTCTCCTGTGTGAAGTAGTTTCAGGTATCCACTGCATTTCCCATTCCCAAGTGGGCATTTCCCAGTGCAAGGGCAATGCTTGACCATAAGGAACAAATCAGCAACTCTTGAAGTTGGACAGACCCTCAGGTTGCTGTGCCTTCACCTTTGCCAGCCAGCAGTTTTGTCAGGCCAGGCTTAGCAGGGCCCCTGAGTGGAAGTTCCCTTCCTCTCCAGATAGATCTAACTGTTCAGAAGTCCATTTTTCCATGCAACCTTCATCCCCCTGCCAGGTCTCCCAACCCAGGGCCCCAGTCAAGTCTGGGGGTTCCATGCAGACCCCAATACTGACTCTGGGTTGCCACTTTTTTTAGCAGGTGCTGGCTTTCATACCTTTCTTATTCTGGACTGGGGCTCACAATGCCCAGTGGGCATCAGGCCTACCAGAGGGTCCTGGAGCCCAGGCTGCTTCTGAGACAGCAGCAGAGCCTCTGGGGCCAGGGCTTCATCCCGGCTAGGGGACATGGCTCCCAGTAGGGCCAGCCAGCCTTGGATTCCCCAGGCTGCTGACTTGCTACATCCTCAGTATGGCCCCTTTGTGGGACTGGCTGAGCTCCGGGCATGAGGGGGCGCTGGGCAGGGAGCCCACTGTCTCCTCCTCATTACTTCCCTTCCTCCTCATCTCAGGAGCCTCCATGCCGGCCAACTGTACTAAAACTCCGGAAAACCATGGCGGGGAGGTTTTCCAATTAGAACATTCTTTTTCCAATCTGTGGATGATTCTTAAAGCAGCAAAAAGCCATTCTTCAGGGCATGTGGGGATTATCTGCCAGCGGGGCTTTGGCTCAGCTTTTGCACTTGTCCGTGAAGGTTTGGCCTGGGGGTGCTTCACAGCCAAAAATAAAAGGCAGTCTGAATTCTGGGGCATCAGGTCACACCGGCCAAGACTTATGGTGGAGTGTTTTCTCAGCTTATTCAAAGTAATGGATTCAAAAGGCAGCAAGGATTTCATGCTGCAGGGATGGGAGATGTCCCAATAGCCAAGGATGCCTGCCTACATGACCTTTCTGCTCCTGGTGGAGCCACTGTGCACAGAGTATGGATTCTTCCCCTTGGAGCTGAACTGGTCTGCCTTCTCCACCAGACTGGGTGCTGCTCCAAGCCAAGACTGGGGGTGACAGTGTGGTGAGAGAAGGAGTCCCAAAGGGGGCATTTGGTGACTGAGAGCATGCAGGTGTGTGGAGGTGGGGGCCAGCCCCTTAGCCAGAAGCACAGGCTGAGGGTAGGACAAGGGGGGAATCTCACTCCATGTACTAGCCCTACAGGTTCAGGTCCCTGTACAAGCTGCTGTGGGTACAGTCACACATGGGGACTGGTGTACCCAGGGGTCTCACCCTCCTTGGAGCCAACAGAGTCAACCAGCAAGTGGAAACTGGTTGAAAAGCTTAGAAGGATGAGACAGCAGGGCAGGCCCTGGAAGGGAGGGAAGGAGGGGATTAAGGTGCAAACAGGAGCCCAGCCCTCTACACACAGGAACCTGAGCACCCAGACTGGGTGAGGCCTCCATTCAGTACAATTGGAGCCTGGTTTTAGTCTCAGCTGTGCCTCAAACTGGCTTTGTGGCCCAAGCTTGATGCCATCCCTCTCTGGACCTCTGTTTCATAATTTGTACAATGGTAGAGTTCGGGTCAATTGATTGTCTCCAGTTCCTTCTGGTGTGGGAACATTCTACTGGGGTTGGCTTTGGGGCCTGATAGCTTTCAGAGCCCCAACCATCATCCCCCTCCATAGCCTGGGAATGCTTCAGCTAGACTGGCATACAAGTTTTGTTCCCAGCCCTGGAGATCAGAGGGGTCTCTCTGGAGCTTATGAGCCCTGCTGGTGAGTTCTTTCCAAACAGCCACCTATCCCTGTATATATCTGCTTGCTTCAACCTGGCCTCCTGAAGAATCTGTCTCCACTGTCTGCTCATGGGCTGTGGCCCCACTTGGCATAGTGGATCTCTCTACTCCTGCCTCTGCCTTCCAGACCTCTTGCCTAACCAGGCAGCCCAGCCTGGCTTCACCCTCAAGCCCACCCTACTTAGAGGCAGCATCTGTACCCTCAAACCAGAGCCTTGCTGAGGGCCTGCTTATTGGTGGGGAGGCTTCCTGAGCTGTGGGCTTCAGGAGGACTCTGCAAGAGCCTGGCCAGCCTTAGAGCTGAAGATAGGGGCCAAGGCACAAGGAGAGCTGAGAGTGGAGAGGGATGGAGCCAAGCTCAGGCCAGTCAAGGGTATAGCCCAGGCTGGGAGCAGCTAGCAAACACTAGGGGCTTGGCCCTCAAGATCTAGACCAAGAGGAAGTTTATGAAGGAGTCAGTGTTGCAGCTGAGAGTGGGTAGCAGGTCACCACCAAGTGAACATCTTGTGCATGGGCCTGGTGGTATAAGAGAGAGTAGTGGGAGTGTCTGGGTCCAGGTACCTGAGGTCAAGGAGTCAAAGAGGAGGCTGATAAAGTTGGCAGGGTCCCTGAAGCCTGGATGAGGTGGCCGGGGTAGCTCTGGCAGGGTGGGGGCATTCTTCTGGAGCAGTGAACAGGTGGGCAAGGCAGGTCAGAGTAGGGCAGGGCAGTTACTGTTCGAGTCAAACCTGTTTGCAAGTGAGATCAGCGCAGGCCCTGGCAGCCTGGCAGAGAAGGAGGAGTTGAAGAAAGCCTGGTCCCTTTGGCTGGTGCTATTGTGGCAGATCTGGCCTAGACAGGGCTGAATCACCTGGAATGTGGGAAGAGCTCAAGACCCTAGAACAGCCCAGCTGATGGGCCCCCTGTGCTGACTGGCCATTGATGGACTTTGGATACCACTCTTGCTTGTGCTCTCTAGCTGGCCTACCTAGACTTAGGGCTCTAGAGTGAGGTTGCTCCTTCCCAGTGGTGGCCTTGGGAGGGAAGGGCCACCTCGTTCCTCACCCCTACATCAAATCCATCACTTGTCCTCTGTATTCTTGAAGGGGAAGAGGGCCCAGAGAGATGTGACACACCATAGGTCCTACAGTAAGTATGTTTAGGGCCTAGGATGCCAAGCCAAATACATCACAGCCACCAGAAGTCCAATGTCAGGGGAGGGGCAGGAAAGAGTCTGATGTTGGCCACCAGACTGGAAGCAGAAAAATGCTTATTAGCAAGAGACAGAGATGAACTGAAGTGACCATGTACAATCCCCCCAGCTTTACTCCGCATACATATTCACACAGACACAGGGTCACTTCCTCCCTACCTGATAAAGCCCAGGAAGTGAAGGATGAGGGCAGCTTCCAGAATCTCAATCACCCCTCAATCTTCTTCTGTATATCCCCTCAGACACCCTGTGCTGGTCTCCATGCCCTAGTGATGACTCAGACAGGGTCCTCCCCTCCCAGAGCTCGCCATCTAGAACAAGAAAAGATTTTGGCCACTGTGCTAGATCAATGTAATCAGAACAAACTAGGGGAACACACAGAAGGAAGTGATTGACATAACTGAGTGGTCTGTGCAGTCAGGGAAGGATTTAGAGGACACTTGAGGGAAGTTTTGTAGAGTGACTAAGAGTTCACTAGTCAGACAATGGGACAAAGGACATTTTAGGGAGTGTCAGTGCCAGGAGCAAATGACTCGAGGAAACAGGACTTCTGATGTATTCTAAAGGAAGAAGGAGGCAAGCGTGGCCAGAATGTAGTCAATCCAAGAGGCGAGTGGCTGAACCTGCAAAGAGCTGGGTGCAGCAGAATCCTTGGGCCCCTTAAAGAGTTTCTTTTTTATCCTGAGAGTAATGGAAAGTCAACAAAGAGCTGCAAGCAGGGAGCAATGTGAAACAATTAGAGACTTCTGTGTGAAGACTACATTCCAAGGCAGGTGACACCAGTAGGAGGGAGACCAGCAAGGGTGGTGGCAGTGGGTGTGGAGAGAAATGGATGGATTGGACGACCATTTGGGACATAGACTTGGCAGGGCTGCATGAAGGAGAACCTGTTGGTCCATCCTTTTGATTCTGCCATTCTGATAGGGCAACTCTTGACCAACTCTGCTGTCTCTTAGACTGGCTTAACTATCTCTTGACTGGAAGGCTTCCCAGGCCCTCCACCCCCAACACACACACACAGGTAGGGTTAGGGGTTTCTTTTGATGCTCCATCCATCCTAGCACTCAGTATACCTGACTGAATGACACACATGCTGAAAAACAGGAACGGATGACACTGATCAAACTGCACTAGCCCTTGGTGTTTGAATGAGTCTCCCTGCTCAGCCTGTGAGGTGGCCCTGCTTGCTGACAGGGTGCTCACTGCTGCTGCTATGCCTTGGGAACCCCGAATCCACCCAGGATGGCCTGCTAGGACAATAACTTCCCCACTGTGGCCTCACTTTCTTCTTCTTCCCAGCCTCTGGGACTTCCTGCATGATCTCAGCCGCCAGCAACCCTCCTCTGCCCCTCTTCCCGCCCCTGTCTGGGATCTCCATCTGTAAAATGGATCTAGGAACAGTAGTTCTCGGCAGAATTAACCCGCAGCATCTGTGGAAGTCATTGGCCTCAAGCGGGGGCCAGATCGCAGCGGGCAGGGGCGCAACTAGGCAGCTGAAGCACTTCACGTGGCGGAGGCCTCCCAGCCCGCGGCCGCATTTGCCTGGAAGTTTTCCCACCGCAGCAGAGCCTTCTGGAGCTTGCTCCGGACTTGGTGCTAGGAGCCAGGGACTTGATTTCTCCTGCAGCCCCGAGGGTGGGGCCGGGAAGGGGCGGGCGAGCCAGGACACTGGCCGGAGAATGTGCGGAATGTGCCAGGCCCATCTACCTACCCCAGGAGAGGGCAGAGGAAGGGGGCTGGCTTAGGGGAGGGGCGAGGGGAGAGGCTCCGGGCGCCGGAGAAAACCTGTTTGTTCTCCCGCGGGTGGAGCCCAGTGCGAGCTTCCTCGCCGCCCTGCAAGTTCGCCACCTTGCCCAGCGCCCCGCGCCCGGCGCCCAGCGCTCGTCCCCGGCCCGGCCTGGTGGAGAGAGCCGGAGCCCCGCCTCCACCCGACCCTCCGCTCGCCACGCGAGCCGTGCACCTGTGCCAGGTAAGGCTGTCGAGGCGCTGTCGGCGCGGCTGGCAGAGAGGCGGCGGGGGAAAATGGGCTCCTTGGGCAGCCCGGTGACAGGGATAACTCCGGGCCTCAGTTTCCCCATCCATAATCTTCACCCGCCCCAAGCATACCTTCTGGGCTTTTGCTGGGGAGACAGTGCACCTGGTTTTCTGTTTCTCATTGTGAGCAAGGACACTGACAGAGGCAAAGAAGACTGGCCTGTTTCCTCTGCCCTCGCTTTTTCTGTGAGAGAGGGTTTGATTGCTAGGAAATGGCCTGGGTCCAGGGTGCTCTGAGGGATTATTGCAGGCCTATTAAGGAATCTCAGATCAGCTAGTTCACCCTGTGTCTATTTTATAGATGAGAAAACTGAGACCCAGAGTAGGGGGCTCACAGGCTACTTGTGATGGGCGTGTGCTGGGCACCAGACAATCTTCTGGAGGGCCACGGGGAAGGTAGCTACTCAGACAGAAGGCGCCGAATCAAGTGTCACTGGGTGTTATCGATGGGATCTGCAGCCAGTGGACTCTGTGGCTGGATTGTTTTGATGGGGGCAGGGGAAGCCAAGAGTCTGTCCTCTTTGGAAAGACAGAGTGATACCTTGCCTCAAAAAGAGACGGAAAGCTCAGCTCCTCCCTCTATCCATCCTCCTTGCTACTTCCAAGCTGGGGTCATCTGAGCAGCTGTCAGTCCAAGGAGGTAACTTGCCAGGTCACCTGCCACCCAGGGTTGCTGGGGGCTCAGATAAGGTCAGAGGTGGGTGTGCCTGGATTTTGCAACACCCAAAGTGCAGTAGGAATTGTGTTCTCACTCAGCCATTTGCACTTAGCCTTGGCATCACGGAAGGCTGTGCAGCTACATCTCAGGCAACAATCTGTGAACCTTGAGAAAGAGCCCCTCATACCCAGCAGAGTTTGAGGCCTCTGGTAGCCAGACCCAGTCTTGCCTTGGTTTCATGGTCCTTCAGACTTCTGATTTTGGTACCTGGCTGGGGACAGGGAACAGGGTCCCATGAGCTGATAGGCCTGGACAGTGGGGCGGGTGTCTGGGTTCCCACTCCCTCCTCACCAGCTCACATAAAGGTGTGGAGGAAGTCTGGGGGGAGGGTGTGGTCCTACATTCCCAGGGCCTCCACTGCCTCATCTGAAAAATCAGGGACAGCTCAGAGACCCTGCTTGCCACGTAGAAGCAAGTGGCCAAGACATAGATGCACACAGACCAAGGGCCAGCTTGAAGGCTGGTCTTGGTGCTTGTGCTGTTTGCCTCATCACCTGTGGACCACCCCAGGATGGGTGAGGTGTCACTTGCCCTACCTCCTCCTTCCATCAATTTCCAGCCCCAGCCCTGTGCCTTGCTGGCTTGGCTTTTGGAAGTTTTGGTCTGGCTGGCGGCTCCATACTCAGCTGTAGAGAGCTGATGGAAGACACCCAGCACAAGGCCAGACACACAGCAGATGCTCCACATTTGTTCATTTTAACTTTCTAGCCAGTCACAAGACAACAACAGAGGTGGCCAATGGCCACATTGTGTGCTGCAGCTCTGAGTGGCATAAGCACAAGGGGCTGTGGGTGCCTGGAGCAAGGGAGCAGCTCTGGCAGCAGGGATCAGGGAAGGCTTCCTAGAGGAGGAGGGCTTGGAAGCAGGAGGAGGAGCTCAGTGGTTACCAGGTCAAGGCCCTCACCTCCTTTGGGATGACTTGAGACTGACCTTGCACCCAAAAGACCAAAACCAGTTCTTTCTAAGGTCCTGTATGTTCCACCCAGAGCTAAGCAGTGGGAACCTCAAAAGAAATCATATGCAGACCTGCCCAGGGTGTGACAGTCCAGTTGGGGAGAGAGACACCACTCAGTAAGGAGCTACCATCTACATTGAAATTGTGTACCTCAGTTCCTTCTCAACTTGAGTCGACTCCAGACAGAGCCTCCCACCTGAGGGCAGTGACCCCAGGGGCAGCCATCGCTTCACCTTGGCCTCCTTTAGCCTTCCCTGTGATTCTTGTGTTTCTGCTTAATGTCCCTCTGGCTTCCTGAGATCTAGCAGGGCAGAGTCTCTGCATCTTCAGCAGTGGGCCCAGGACTTGACCACCCTAAGCTTTGTTACCTGGTCCCTGAACTTTCCTCAGTCACTTGCCAAGAAAAGTCCCCAATCTGGCTCAATGCACTCAGTAAGCTGGAAGCCCTCCTCTCTTCCTCACTCAGCCTCCATGGGTGGCTTATCTCTTTGGCTCTTTGGTCTGAATCTTGCTTCAAGCTGTAGCCTATCGGGTGCCAGTTTATGTGTAATACCAGTTTGTTTTCTGCTTGCTGCCCCCACTGTCAGGCCCTCATGGCATGGGACAAGACCATGGCCCAGGAAGAGGAGAGCTGCAGCCCACATGGTGTGCCTGGCCTTTGGGTTTTTATAGTTGGGATCCACCAAGGACCCTGCATTCATTTCCACTGTGCCCACAGAGAGCTGGCTGGCTAATGTCAAGACAAGGACAGCACAACCAGGGGACCCATGCACTTGAGACTTATGCTCAAGAGCAGTTGGCATCACTGCTTCCAAGGGTCGGAGAGCTGGCAGAGGACTCATGAAGTGCAGTGGGGAAGGGAATGGTGGGGCAGGGTGGCGCACTTATGGCCTAGGGATGAGTACGGCTGGGAGCTCAGACTGAGTTCAAACCCCAACACATCCACCATCTAGTTGTGTAAACCTAAGCACATCACACAGCCTTTGGAGACCTGAGTTTTGTCACCTGTACAGAACAGAGGCTGAAGCCAGGAGCATGTGCTATACAGCAACAAGAAGCTGGCACCTGACACACAGGAAGTCCTCTATCAGGGATGTCGGTTAAGCCAGGACAACAGTGTCTACCTCCAGAGGTCGTGATGGCCAGGAGTTCGGTTGGGGCCAGGTTGGGAGGGATGTAGGCTCCCCACTTGAAGAAAAACAGTTGTTTAAAAATCACTGCTAGTCTGCTGCTGATGCATATGGCAGTCAAACTCACACTTAAATGATTTGCCACAGAAAACTTAATTCTTCGGTCATTTCTGGATGCCTATTAAAATCTGATTTGCTTTCCTTTAAAGTTTTTACTTTTTAATTTTTAAGTTTTTATTTTTGGTTAATTTAAAGGTCACAGAACAGTTGTAAGAATGGTACAAAGCACTCCCTTGAAGTCTTATCTGGGTTCCTCACTGTTAATATTTCTGGTGGTTTTCTTCAGGAAGGGGAAAGTTGACATGGAGACACTGGTGTGACAGTAACCTTCCGCTAGGGTCAAGAGGTGGACAGTACTTGTGTCAGTTCATTTTCCCAAAGGGAAACTGAGGCACAAAGAAGAACTCAATCAACACTCATTTGAGGATTAAGAATGGAAACACATTATCATATCTCTCAGATATACACGTATGTATTTGGAGAGTATTTTCTGATCCCTTGTCTGTGTTGGGCACTGGGCTACAGGGAAGACTAAGAACTGAGAAGAGCAGGGATGGGGAAGTGGGAGGAGCAGGCCTGGGTGGAGAAGGGACTGGAAGATGAGAGGAAAAGAGGCCCTGTGGGTGTCATTCTCAAACTCTAATGTGCGTAGGCAGGAATCTGCAGCTGAAGCACACGTCCCAGAAGGATCCGGAGACCACCTTCAGAAACACTGTCTGTGCTCTTCCCATGGAAAGTGTACTCACTTCCCATTTCAAGAGGGAGTGGAGAACTGGAGCTGCTGGTGGTAGCCACTGAGGTGACTGTGGAGCTCTGTGGCCACAGCCTGGGTCAGAGAGGAGACCTGACCTCTGGGGCCAGTGGTGGACAGTCCCCATACTGCTGCTGGTTGTTGAAGGTGGTCCCTGGCCTTGGCCCCATCCGAGGGCATACCTCAGGCATTCATCTAACCCCGTTGGTCTGGTACCTGTGACGTTGGCTCAGAATGCCACTTTCTGATGACTAGGTCAGCTATGGAAACAGGCTCAAGGATTCTAATCACAAGAATGAGTATCCCTGGTGAAAATACTCATATTGAGCAGTACCTTTAGACTGAAAACAAAAACAAAAAATCTGAAAACCAAAAACTAGGACTTGCCTCACCACTTCTGCTCAGTGAGCTCCTATTCACTCTTTCATCTTTCAGGAGCATCCAAGCCCAGGGCACCACCACCTTGGGAAATTCAGTGCTCTGGCAGTACCCTTGAAAGGCTTCTCTAAGCTATCTGTCTGTCTGTCTGAGCAGCAACCAGCCCAGCATCAACTTTCCATAAATGCTTGTTGAATAATGAAAATGTGGTCTTGGACAGATGCTTTCTCCTCCCTGGGTCTCCATAGTCTTATCCAAAAAATGGGGACAATGATAAGAAGTAAGAGTGGAGCTCAGAGGAATCTGGGCCTAGCTTGGACAGGAAGGTGAGAAAGGAGGGGATTGGGAGTGAAGGGAGTGGGAGAAAGCTGCCAGGAGTAGAAGGAGGCCTTCCCAAAGCCAGCTGTGGTGGGAGATGTGGGTGGGGAAAGGGGGCTGGGCACTGCTTTTCCTCTAGAGCCTCACTTGCAATCACCCATAACTAGGACAAAAAGAATTAGCTTTGGCCAATGGTAGTTAGGGGCAAATGTGGGGGAACTTTCCTGTCACTAGGCCTGCTCTGGCAGAGGATGAATGGGTCATAGCAGTGAGGGTACAGGGATATACCTGGAGGGGGAGAGTTGGTTGGGGTAAGGGTGGGCTTCATGATCCTTGAGTCCCTTTCAACCCCCTTGGCTGTCTGTGTGCAGATGGGGATAACATCTGTGTCCCGCTAGGACAGGCTTAAAACTGCCTTGGTTCCCAAACTACAGAGACAACTAGGGTGTTGGGGGTAGGGGAACAGAGCCAGCCCAGGGCCCATAGCAGGGCTCCCAGGGTACCTCAGGGCCCCATCTCCTGGTATAGCAGGGGAGGTGGAAGCCATGGGAACAATAAAAATAGCTCATGTAGATGACTTTGGCAAATAATTCATTTTGGAGCAAGGGCTCCTGGGTCCTGTTGGGTCCAGCATGTTGGCCCTGCCCAGCCCTGGGCTTCCATAGAGACATCTCAGAGAGCTGTGCCCAGAAGCCCTTACTGGCCTTTGAGGTCCTACCACCTCTGAAATGGTCCTGTCACCCCAAGCAGTCACTTGTATTCTGCCTGCCAAGAGCTAGAAAATGGGCACAGGAGAGCCAGGAGAAAATCCCAGCCCCTCAAGAGTGACAATGGCCAGGTGGCCATGGCTCCCTTTGCCCTGTCAGGGCTCAAGCTCCCCACTGCCTCAATAGGGAGCTAATCCACCTCAGACATCTGCCTCCTAGGGCCCCTCCAGCACTGACACCAAGAAGTCTAGATTCTGAGGTATTGGGAGTGTGATGGGGGGAGGTAGAATTCCAGACTTTCATGCAGAAGTCATTTACCTGTAAAGCACATTTACAAATACTCCCCCCAGGCGTTTTTTTCCATATTACATTTTTCCCTCTGCAACCCAAGTCTCTTATAGCTCTTTTTTCCATGTGGTGCACTTCCTTCCTGCTGCCCTGTTGGTTGGCCTCCAGGCAAGACCCCTGGGACTGGAGCATCAGGGCAGGTCAAGGTTCCCTGCTCAGCTGCTCACCCCAGTCCCTGGGAGCTATGTGCTGAGATTGCTGGGTGTTAGAGACCCAGCTGCTCAGTCATCGCTCCAACAGGCCTCTGAAGGGCCCCTTCCACCAGACTGCTGCCGAGACTCCCTGAGTCCCGGGAACCCCTGGAACAATAGCAGCAGTACACACACCACCACCACTCTTAGAGGAAAGCAACATGCTGCTGACTGTCTTCTTGCCAGGTGCTGAGAGCAGGAACTGGGATGCCCTCATTCACAAGACCTTCATAAAATGGGACATTGGATCATTCCAACCCTGTTGGCCCGGGGAATCAGGTCAGCTGCCTGAGTGCTGGCTTAGGTCTGCCTGAGTGCAAACTGAAACAGTTTGCCAAGTGTGTACCTTGAGAAAGGACTGGATGAGGGCACCCAAGTAAGGGGTGGAGGTCACACTCCCCAACTTGTAGTATCCCCAGTCCTCTCACACTCCACACCATGTCCTTCCTTAGGCCTCGGCACCTTTCATCTTCGGATTCAGATCTTTCTCAGCCTGGCCTGTGGTGTGCATACTAGCTTATCCTTGCAATTCCTGCTGCAGCCTTCTTGGGGATCCCTGCCCCACATCCTGGGCTCTCCCTATGATGCTGAGCCTTTGACCTCCAGGGGATGTTCCAAAGGGAAGACAGGACAGAGCTGAGGCTCTGAAAAACAGCACTGCATGTCATCCAGTGTCCCTGGTGATGAGCAGAAGGGGCATACTGAAGCCCTCACCTTTCTCCCACGACCAGGTACAGGGGTCAGGGAGAACTTTGAGAAAAGGGCTTCATCTTTAGCCAAAGAGAGTAAATGACATTTATAGTGACTTGTTCTGACAGAACCAGGACTTGGACCCCTTGTCTAGTGCTCTTTCCTTTGCAGCTGAGTTGGAAGAGATAGTATGGACGTGCGACTCTGTGGCCTAGACCAAATCCTCCAGATCTCTGATGGGACCAGTGTACCTTTCCTATGCAATGACAGTTGATGGGCCCGGCTGGCTTGTCTCTGAGGCCTTCTAAACAAGCAGTCCCCACTGCCTTCTCAGCTTCTGTTACTGCTGCCCGCTTCATGGTTGGAGGCTGCCAGGCTGGCTGCAGAAGGAGACTTCACTAAGGAAGGACAGTCTGAGAGAAGACACCTGCTACCCCTGGGATGGTAGGAGGGGCTCTCCAGCAGGTGGGCTCTGACTACTTCAGTATCACCTTCCCTTGGTAACACAGACCACCCCAATCCTGGGACAGTTCATTTCCATGAAAGAGCTTGAGATGGGCCCCTCACGGGCATTTACATGCTTTGAAGATAAAGGCTTTTGCTTGAAACATACCCAAAAAGGACCTGAGTGTCTATTCTGGAAGGTGGCTCTAAGGCACAAGGAGTTTTGTTGTTAGTCTTTTCCCCAGTGCTGGGGCCAGTGGGGGCTCTTTGTCCAAAGGTAACATTTCCAGTGCAAATGGGTAGGAGCCTCCCCCATGCCCAGAATCCCCCATCACCGGGGTAGGTCCTAGCAAGTCAGGTTGTCACACAGGTGAGGAGGAGCATGGCCTCAGAGAGTAGCTCTGGCAGCCTGGAGCTTCAGGGTTGTAGAGACCATCTCAGGCTCTCATAGGAGGACCAGAAAGGATAGGTGTGATGGCTGGAGTCCCCTTTGCAGGCTTTGCTTTTCCATGACTTAGTCTTTGACACCCTCATCTAATGGTGGAGAGCCAAGGCCCTGTGGGACAAAGGAGTCTCCTTCCACCAGGCCACCTGCCTACTGGCAATGACCAGCTGAAAGGATCAGAACTAGCTGGTGCACTCCTCTAAGGAACAAGTAGCTGGAAGACAAGGGACTTTTCATCACCTCACTTCTCCCCTCATGATCCAGATGGAAGCACTTAGGTTTCTGCTGAAGTGATGCAGGAGGCCATATCCTGGGGTTCTGCCTCTGTGAGAACTCCCTCCCTGCCCCAGAGCCCCTTGAAAGTGCTCACAGACAGAGGTTCACTAAAATGTGGCCTGAGGTTGGCCTAGCAATCAGCCCCTGCACTGGATGGCCCAAGGCCTTGATGGCTTCATGCAGATGTCACTTGCCACATCCATATGTGGTCACTGGGCTGTGCTCTTGGCTGCATGGGAAGAGCCCATCCCACTGCTTCTTCATGCTGATTCCACCCATACCTAAGGGATCCACCCAGAGCTGAGCAGTGGGCTCTGGTTCCAAGAGGCAGAATTGTGTCGATCCCTGAATCCCTACCAGTCAGGAATAGGGACCCTCAGGTGGCCAGTACACATGGGGAAATATAGTCAAGTTTCCTCTCAGCCTCCTGGGTGCAGAATGTCACAACTCACCACTGGGGAAGCCCTTCCCCTTGCTCATCTGCCCAGAGTATGTGCATTCATGCTCACTCACAGTGGCCAGCGCCCAGCACACACATTCTGACAAGCCCCAACACCCATGCCCTCTGGCTTTGGCTCCTGTGTGTGCAACAATGTCCCATGCTCCTAGGAAACAAGGCTAAATGAGTTTTTGTTCCTCTTCCCCCCAGTATAGCTAGGGGGTCCTTGCCTGGCATACAACACTGCCCTATTCCTCTGCCACTCAGGATGAGAGAAGGGCAGTCACTCGACCTGCTGTCTCTTTTCACACAAACTCTTGCCACAAAGATCCCAGGCCTCTGGCCAACCTGCCTGTACTGGCAAGCCCACCTGCCTTGCCCCTTCCCCAGTGTGCATCCAGTTGTCTGGAAGAAGTGAACCCTTCCCAGCTGTGCAGGGGAAGCAGAGAAATCATTTTAATCCTGGGGTGGACTGGCACGAGGGACCCAGGATGGGGTGAGACTCAGAGGTCAGAGAGAACTATCAGGTCTGTGGCCCTCCATGCCCACACTTATGCCCACCACTGCTACAGTCTCTCTCCGAGGTGGGCTCTGCACCTCTACACCTCCCTTGTCTCCTGTGGATCCTTTTTTCTTCCAGGTTAGTGGGAAATGCAGGCATTTTTAGTGTAGTGTGACCAAGAATGGGACCAGGCTGGGTCCCTGAGGTAGGGGGCTATGGGACTTGAAGGCTTCTCTGGGAAATGCCTTCTAGGCTGAAGCTCATAATCATTTGACAAGGTCAAAGACACAGAAGCCTGCTTGGAAAAGGAGGTGTGCACAGCTTGGGGAGTCAAGCAAGGTGACTATTCTAGAAAACTTTCTCCAAGTTGGTCTTTCAGAGCACGTCCTTGTGGGCTGCAGGGTGCCGCCTCCTCCTGCTGCTTCTCTCTCCATCTTTGTCTCCTCACTCATCAGCCAAGCATTTTCGTCACTGTCTACAACTCTCCCTTCTCCTACCACCCCTTTCCCCACCCTCCTGCTAATCTGCCAGCATCAGCTGCTGCATCAACTCCAACTCATTGACGACACCAGGTTTGCTATGGCTCCTCACTCTCCCTCATTGGTTCCTTGCTTCCGTCTGTCCAATCAAGGCCAGAGGCCGCTTTCCTGGGAGGTTGCCAGGCAGCCTTGAGAGACTGCTCAGCAGAGGGGAAGGTGCACTGGGAGCATGCCTATTGGCATTCTGAAGCCATCTGCATCAGGGAGGACCTGTCTCCATCTCCCCCTGCCTGCCCCAAGAGACATCTGCAGGCTAATAAGGCCAGTGAAAGAGGGATGACAAATAGGGTGAAGGGCCAGGAAAGTGGATTGGGGGTATCCACCTGGTGTCTGAGGTGGCCTGGCCTGCCCTGTAACAGGCTGGTGTAGTCTCAGTGTAAGGTCTTGTTCAGAGTTGGCATGGAAAGGGGTACTGCCTAGTGGGACTACATGTAGTAAGGTTCCAAAAGTGTGTCATGATGGACAGCTGGAGTAGAAGGTGGTAGATAAGCTGCCTGTCCCTTTGGTAGCCCAGGCCAGCCCCCTATGCTGGACAATATGGTGATTTCTAAGGAACCAGAAGGCTTCTCTCCCTATCAAGGCAGAAACAGGGTGCACAGAGTGGCTGTGCTGACCAGAAATGTGCTCCCACAGGCCATTTGGGAGATAAGGACAGCCACTAGCATGAAGACATCCAAATTCGAGGAAGTAGCACATGTTCTGCCTTGAGGGCACATTGCCAGGAGGAGAACTAGACAGCAGGTCCACAAGCTAGGTGTTTGACACCTCTTTACATATGAGAAGACCGAGGCTTAGAGAGTGGGACAGCATCACACCATGTGAGGCCACTTAGAGACAAGGATCAGAGATGTCTTTGCTCTAAGGTCAGGTGGCCCTTATGCATGGCAGTGTCCTTGGTGCCAAGAAAAGTGTAAGACTGGAAGCTCAAAGCAGGCATGAAGTCTCCTGCCCTACTTTCAAAGGCAGCTGGGGATGTAACAATCCAGAGATCCAGTGTCCATCTCACTTTGCTTTCCCCCTTCTCTGTGGGGTGAGTGGGGAGGTGCAGGGGCTCCAGTCAGAGCAGTTTATCTCTTCTGTGTCTTCCTGAACTTGGTCAACATCTTGCATCTCAGGTGCAGAGAGGAAGGAAAGCTCACATGGATTGTGGGCTGTCCTCCTTGGAGGGGATTCTAGAGTCTGGTTCATGGAGTCAGTAGTGGAGGGACCAGGCTGAGAGGCCAGACACTGTGTATATGGCTGGCCTGAGTCCCAGTGTCCCCTCCTTCTAGCTGGTGCAAGTCAGCCACTGAGGTCAAGTGTCCAACTTTGTAGGAAGTGTAGAGGTGCCAGTGGGGGTGTGCCTGGGCCACCTGCACCCCAGCACTTTGCTCCAAGGAGCACTCCAAGCCATGGAGCATAGGGGTCAGCAGGGCTACTGTGTGTCTGCGGCTCAGATTCTGGCTGAACCCTCCACCCTCTAGAAGTGTTGGAAATGTGGCCTGGGGCTAGCTACCCAACCTCTCTGGGCTCCTTTGTTCATGGTGAAGCAGGGATGACAGTACACTACTGCCTGCTAGTTGCTGACCTGCTGCTGCGCTTGCATGTCCTGATCCCTGGACTGGGTGCCTGCCTTGTTAGCATGCTTGTGATGCACATCCTGGGGCCCCATGGAAAGGTAAGGCCAAGGCCCCCGTCCTAGTACTTGGGTCTTCTTGGACCATCACTGCCAATATCCAAGCTCAGAGCACCCCCTTCCCCACAGTCTCCTTCTTCCTGGCAACAGTGCTAGATAGCCTAGGTGTGGGGTGGGGAGGGAGGTGAGGCGAGGAGGTTGGAAGGTAAGACGCCTGAGGATGGGGAGTTGTCTTCAGCACCTGCAAAGTGCATTCCTTCTGTCCTACTGTGCCCCTTGCCTTTGTGAAGGAAGCTAACCTCCTGCTCCCTGGGGTGTTTCTGCATTGTGCTGCTGGGGCAGCTGCTGCTGTGACCTCCTGACTGAGATCAGGCTGAGGTCAGACTCTAAACATACCACCTGCTCTCCCCCTACTCCAAGCTTCTAAGCAAAGAGGGTGGAGTCTCCAGAAGGATGCCCCACGTGTGTGTACCCGAGGCAAGGGTTGGCAAGGCACAGCAGGCTCCTAGAGTCCCAGGATGTCATCCCTCTGTGCCCTAGGATGTCCACCAGAGGCAGAGAATTCCCAGAACTGCTGCATCTATACATTCTGCTCACATCCCATCCTTTTAGCAGCTTTTGACACCCAGCCTTAGCTATCCAACCAGCCTCAAGTCCCATTTCATTTGCTTAAACCACTGTTTCTTTAGTATTTACACACTCATGATAGAAAAATTGGAAATACAGCAGAGCAAAATATTTTGGTATATATCCTTTCAGGTGTATTTTTTTTCATGTGCATTTTTGTGTAAATATAACAGCACCACCCTACACATCTCATTTTAAAAGCTGCCTTTCCATACACATGAAAGCTTGTCAAATATCATATATATCAGTATCATTTGTAATGACTGCATAGGATGTACTTGAATGATGGATAATTATATGTTTAAATATGACTGTTGGCAATTTTCAGGTTATTACCATATTTTCATCACATTCAACATAGGGATGGTGCTGTTCTTATATACTTGGTTCACTTATGCAAACTGTTTCCTTAGGAGATATGGCTGTGAGGAAAACTACTAAATCAATAGGCTTGCCCTTTCTAAGGCTTTCAAAACATATGGCGATCTGTGCTCCAGAAGATACTTTTATTAATCTGCCCACCAACAGTGCATGAGAGCTTCCCAGGAAACGCCCTTCTGAGTGGTCATCCCCACCCCCCATTCTCCAAAACTGCTTCTGTCTACAGTGAGGATTTTCCCGGCTTCCATTTGATTGGATGGCCACTCTGCCTTGCTCTCTGAGAGGGGAGGGGATGGTGGGTCTGAGCGGAGACCTGGGTTCAATAAAGGGTAGTGAGAAGCATGGTAAGTCAGAAGCATGGCCCCTGCCAGCCTCCAGGTCAGCAGCAGGGATCGTCAGTGCAGGCTGTGTGTGAGGGTTGAGGGGTACTGGACTCTGACCTCATTGAGGTTGGTGGAGGGGGTAGGTCTTACCTAGGAGGACTTGGGTCCACAGTACCATGGCACTAGGGTCAGAGGAAGGGAGAGGTCCCTAGGAAGAAGGGAAGGCAGGAAAAGTGGGAGCTAAAGGGCCACCTTCTAGAGATGCTGAGCTACATGATCTCTTTGGAGCAGTGTCAACATTGGGGTGCAGAGTGGAGAGAAAAGTGGCTGGATCAGGACACTAGACTGGAAAGTTTGCCCCCAGCCTTAGACACAGGGAAGCCCACAGAAGTTGAGAGAGAAGCCAGGCCAACTGAGATTAGAGGCCAATGAGCACCCCTGAAAGGAGGCACAGACAAAACCACATGGACTAGGGAGGAGGTCAGAAGTGACTATGGCCTGAATGAGGGTTGGAGTGGGGTGGAGTATGGGGCACAGAGGGGCTGATGAAGTGGAGGGAGAAGCCAGATCTCCCCCAGAGACCTAAATTCAAACTTTATGTGTCCATCTGTCTGGCTGGCACTCATCACTTTAAAAACCTGTTGGCCAAAGAGCTGCCTTCCTCTTCATTTCCATGGAATGGCTTTACTTTCTGACTTTTTCAGAGAGATTGTGCCATCAAAAAATGACATTTGACTTCTGATATGAGTAATTGGCTCTAGTCTTTGCCTGAGTTTTCTGACTGGGGTCTTAGCTGTAAAGACAAGGCCTCAGGTAGTGTGGGCACCATCCCAGCTCTGCCCTCCCTGACTGGGGGCTCATGTGCATATCTCTGCCCTTTGGCTTGGGAGTCTCCAGTGGCCCCTGTGCCTCTGTTATTGTACATGTGTATGAGTCCCTCCTGATTTTGGCAGTGGTTTATTTGGTCCTGATTAGGCAGAAAACTTCTAGGCAACATGGCCAACAGGTTTGTCAAGATGAGACTGATGAGTTCCTAGAGGAATCCAAAGACTGAGTAGTATGAATTCCTGAGCTGAGGCCCAGAGGAGGTGAGGTACTTACCTAAGGTTTCACAGTCAGACAGCAGCGCAAGGACACCAAAGGGCCAAGATCTCAAGAGGTGATTCTGTCTGTGTGCCCCACCCAGTGGGACCAGTGCATGGGTTACTGGGATGGCAGTTGGGCCTATGAGAATCATCTGTGGAATGTGTTCTTCTCAGTAGAACTTTGATGTGGCCTCCTTGGTTCAGGGACTGGGCATGCAGGGTGCCCATTCACAATGATGAGGTGCTATTCCTGGAACACAGTGTGCTCAGGTCTCCTGGGCTGCGTACTTGGTGCAGTTTATGGCAATTCCAGCTCTTGCTGACATGGTAAATTTGGTTCACTCTTGGCCCCCTGCCCAGCCCATTTCTGTGTGCCCCTGACCTCCACAGAAGCATATGCAGGCCTTGCCAGATGGTGGCAGGGCCCAGCTGCTCAGGCCTGGCCCTGGAGCCTCCCAGAGGGTGGCAGACCCCTAAAAGGAAGGCTGCTCTGCCTCAGGATTGTGATGGCAGAGCCAGGCCCTTGCTTCTCATTGTGCCCACTTGCCTGAGCCTCCAACTCTTCTCTTGAGGCACAAGAGGCTGGCTGTGGCAGTTCAGGGTTGTGACTAGACCCATGACATGGGCTTTCCACGTCCCTGCAGCACCGGGCCAGTCCCATCCTGGAGATATGGCTTCATTACCCCAGGCCCTCCTGAGGCAAATAGATTTCATGGTGCTATGAAGGTCTGAGAGGCCACCACAGCCCATTTCCCACTGGCCACAGGAAGACAACATGTGGCTAAAGGGCAAATTGAAGGCAAAGAGGGAGAATAGGTATAGAAGACAGAGATAGAGAAAGCAGAGCATAGGACATCCCTACCTCCCAGGCATAGCCGCAAACCCTTACCAGATCGCCATCCTTGCCTGGTCCTTAAGGGTCACTAGGAGTTGGCAGTGGGGCCCCAGGCTTTCCTCACTGGATATGGAGCCAAGTTCTGAACCACAAAGGGCTGCCTATCCCCAGGCCATGCTTGTACTGATTGAGGACTACCTACAGTCCCTTGTCCTAGAGAAGACAGGTTGAGAGTTACTGCTTCTATTCAACTGCTTTGCAATCTTTCCTGTGTCATGTGGTGCCAGGCACTTGCAAGACATTGATCCTCATTCTGTCCCCAGAGCAGTCATGAAGGGTAGACTTTTTAAACCCCCATTTTACAGAGAAGAACACTGAGGCAGCCCTGCAAGTTTAGCCAACCAGCCAAGGTCTGTCAGGCAACTACTAAGTACTGAGAAAGATAGTCCAACATGAAAATGACTGTTGCCCCCAGCCCCAGCCCTTCCTTCTGTCCCTCCTTGTGAGTCCAATAGTGCTGGCCCCCAGGGAGTTGCTGTCTGTGTGGCAATGTGAAGGCTCCCTCTGTGCCACTCCCTCCCCAACACTTGACGGGGTGTGGGTTCTGGCCATCAGAGCTCTCTAGGAGGGCTTGTGGTATTCCCGCATCAGCCATGTCGCAAACAGCCTGTAGCAGCCTATGCCTTGTTTCCCAGGTAAGTGACCCTGAGCAGACATGTGGGTGTGCCACCTAGTGGTGGCAGATCCAGTAAGTGCTCACTCTCTGGCCTCTATCTGCCACCCAGGACTCCACCAGCTCTTGCTTCCCAATGCCCAAAGGACATGATAAATTCATGAAGTGACAGCCATATGCTTGCCTTTGGCCCAGGAGCCCTGTTGAATCAACTGAGAAGTGATTTGCAGAGCAGGCACCATGAGCATCTCAGCTCTTGGAAGCAGCACCAAAGGTGAGGAGGCCCAGGCTCCCTCTTGTCCTAGTCCCGGGCTTTGTATATAGCTGCCTCTTTCCAGGCTGGCCCTGCCAGGACCTTGACTGCTGCCTGGGCAGCAGAGTGAGAGAGGCATATTGGGAGGGCTGGAAAGGAAACCCAGGGTCCTGGGGCTGGGTTCCCCTTCTGAAGCTGTGTGGCCTTGCCCCTGCCAGGGAAGCCTCTCACAGCAGGTGAAGAGGAGCGCAGTAATGTACTCAAGCAGATGAAGGTGCGGACCACTCTGAAGGGGGACAAGAGCTGGATCACCAAGCAGGATGAATCGGAGGGCCACACCCTGTAAGTCAAGGAGGCTGGAGGGGCCAGCAGCAACAGGGTGGAGCTGGGGTTGTGATTCATGAGTCTCATCCACACGTGGAGATGCTGAGGGGCTTCCACTATTCAGAGCTCAGCCAGGCAATGTGGCCACTGGCCAGCTGGGGAAATTGGAACAGGGAAAATAAATCCAGCTGAGGGCAAGACTTAACCAAAGTCACAGGGCAGGAAAGCCCTGGATACTGCGGTGCATGTGGGCAAGTGCCTGTGGAATATGGAGACAATCATAGAAGGAGAAGGTAAGATGGAAATGGTGGGCCAAGTTCCTGGGTGCATGTACTACACCTTTCTCAGCTGCCTCTAGGATGGAGGTCACAGAGAGGCTGATGGGAGGAGGCCTGGGAGCCACTATTTTAGGACCCCTCTTTCTCCAGAGAGCTGCCCTCTGGTCGGAGTCGTGCCACATCCTTTTCATCAGCTGGAGAAGTGCTGAAGCCCAGGTAAGAGTTGGTACCCAGACGGCTGGTACCTTAGGGGACAGGGATGAAGCCCAAACTGAGAAGGCATGTCAGGGTCTGGAGCAAGTCATATCAAATTCACAAGAAAGGTAAGCTTGTCTTCTCTGCTCCATCTTGGGAAAGGGAAAGCAAAAGTCACTGAGTCCATTTCCTTAGCTTTCCGTGTGGCCTTTGGGACAACTGCCTCCTCCCCTCCTGGGCCTCTATGGTTCCACCTGTCAACTGTGATCAAAAATTGTCATTAGAAGCCCCTTCAGGAAGTAAGACAATGTCTGTGAGGTGCTTTGAGAGTCACAAATGACTCCCTCTGTAGGTAGCCCTGATTGCTAAGTACACCTGGTAATTTAATTGGCATTCCAGGGAAGACTCACATGTTTGTGACAACTGTCTCCTAAGTTCAGGATGACCTATGTTGCCAGCTGGCCAAGGGAATAGTCCTCTCTCTATTTCAAGGACTTTTGCAAAGAGGTGTCCAGGGAGGCTCTGAAGCATGGGAACATCCACCCAGATCTGCAGGAACTGTTCCTGAGACGTAAGAGGGTGGGGGGCCCAAAAATTCAGGCTTGACCCTTGTTCCACACAGCTGGTATTTGGCAGATAGTTACATTGCCATGGCCTTTCTCAGGTGGCAGTAGAGACAGTGGCAGTGGCTGGAAGGGAGTGGTCCAAATTCACTACCAGTCCTAGAACCTACCTTTGGTAACTGTGGCCTTGCCCATCACCCTCAATGACTTAGTGCCTGCTACCTGCCAGGTCCTATATTGAGCCCAGAGGAGACAGCCTGCTCCTCAGAGAACTGACATCCTAGCAGGAACCATGGGTACAACCTAAGTAGAGAGATGAATGTACAAAAGAGAATTGCAATTGGCGAGGTTGGCAAGGACCTGAGGACAGTTCAAAGATAGTTTACTCGTAGGGTTGGGTGGGCTTGTTTACTTAGGGGTGCAGTTCTCACCCTGGGCTTTGGTTTGTGTGTACATTTGGAAAGCACATCCTGTGACTCAGGGCCCAGAGTATGGGTAACCCAGTAACTCGCTTTGCTGTCATTGGGGACAGGAGAAAGTAGGGCCCTCTATCAAGGCTTCAATTCACTTCATGCCTTCTTTTTCCTTAGCAGGCCTACGAGCACAAGGGCTTCCACTGGCTATATCATCCGGTAGGTGATGGCAAGACCCTGCCTGCCTCCCTGCACCCACCAGCACTTCCCCCTAGCTTCTCCCTGGGAGCTTAATGGGCTACTTCTTCTGGACTCTCTTTTAGGGGAGTGTTCACCAAGCCTGTAGACAGCTCGTCCCAGCCCCAGAAGCACTTTCCTAAAGCCAATGGAGCTCCAAAAAGGTGTGTCCATGGGACTCTGGCCAGCCAGCCAGCCAATGGGGAGTTGTGAAGGCCTGGGCTAGGCTCATGGTAGAGAGAGTACTCTGCCTATCACTGAGGGGGTAGAGGGTGGCTGCTTTGTTCTTCTCTAGGGTAGGAACCTGGATAGCAACATAGGGGCAACCAGAGGAGATGGGTTGGGGTAGGAGGCAGCTGCACCACAGGTACTGGAAGCCCTCAGGTGGGTGCACGGCCCAATTTGGACCCACTGGCTTCTTGGAGTACCTGGGATACTACTGGTCTCCTTGCCTTTGAGCTAGTCCTGACTTGCAGGAAACTTTGACTTGCTGATTGACTGCAGTGTGTTGTGTGCTTTAAGCCACTTTCCTGGCAGGCTTAGGTGGCATATTGTCAAAGCACCTTGGTGTTAGGCTAAACTCAGATTCCATCAGAAAGGCAGGGTCAAGGGGGCTGAGTCTGCCCTTGGCAGGAGGGCCAGCCTGCTCAGGGTGCTACAGATGTTCTGGGTATCTGGCAGGGCTGAGAGCAGAGAAGAAAGGCCATCAACATTCTCTCATCCACCTACCACGTGCCTTCTGGGTTGTATGGGAAAATCTGGAGGCAAAAGGGGGCCTGAGGGTGAACATATGAAAACTCCTTGCCTCTTTAGCACTGCCAGTGTGGTAAGAGCAGCTCCTGCTGGACCTCTCCGTCCCTCCTCCTCTGGCTACAGGATGACCACTGAGGACTACAAGAAGCTGTGAGTATGCCATTGCAAACCCAGCTCAGTTCCTTATTGCAAGAGGTGAATCCTAACACTGGCCCTCTGAGGGCAGCAGGCTTGTTGCCTCTGAGCACAGTTCAGGAGTGCTAGTTCTATTTGTCTGACATCACTGCAAGTTCATGTGATGATCTGGAACCCACCAGAGGGTGACAAGCCCCAGAAAGTTGGATGTCTATGCACACTGCACTTCTGATCTAAGGCAAAGCAGGATCTGTAGGAAGTTTGTAGAAGGGGCTGGTGGATTTAGAGAAGGAGTCATGGGTCATGGCCCTGGAGCTGCTTCTGGCTGACTTTTTCCTGAACATGCCTCTATACCCCTCTGGACTGGGCTTTCGGCATGGGCTAGGCTGGGCCAGGCTAGTGCCTGATGATCCTCAGCATGCTGCTGGCCATGATAATCTATTAGTTATGGGCATTTCGTGCCCAAATCTGAGCTGCTTCTTGGATATAAATTTTTGGAGTTCCCTCTGGAGTTCACCTCGTAGCCTGTGTCAAAGGTTCCTTCCTATGTGACAAGGGAGGAGAGCTTTGGACAGAGTTGTAGGTTGTTCCCAGGGGCCCCATATCTTCATATTGTTTGTTCCTTGTCACCATCATCCAGTGACATGGAGTGGCCAGGGTGTCTTTCTGGAGAAGGAGTGAGGTTTGAACTGGGTCTTAGAGGACAGTTAGGGTTGGACCAGGGAGAGAGGGGAGGGCTGGCTCTCAAGGAGGAAGAAGTGGCATGAGCAAAAGCCCAGAGGCAGTGTCATTAACTTATGTTGGTATTGTTGGAAGTCAGGAAGCCAAGCTGCTTGGAATAGCAGCCTATGAGAGGGAACAGGGGTAGAGGTTGGGGAAGGGGAGCCATAATTGCCAACATCCTCAACCTCTCCCACTCTGCATCCTTCAGGGCACCTTATAACATCAGGCGCAGCTCAGCATCAGGGGCTGCTGAAGAAGAAGATGTGCCCTTCTCTTCTGATGAGCAGAAACGGAGGTAACAATACCCATCGGGCATCCCATGGGCAGGGGCCCAGGTCTACACACACTGGTAAAATAGGAATTGTGCCAATTGGGGTGATGACGTACATAATATTTAGGATATTGTTGCTGGCCTGTGGGCTAGAAGAATGGCTGCTAGCAATAGGTGTCACCCCTTGATTCCCCAAACCACCCACATAGCTGTGCCAGCTCAGGAGACCCTTTTATGAACATTCTATGAGGCAGAACCTATGTAACAAGGGTCAAAGGAAAGCCTCATCTGTGGACAGAGGGTAGGAAGGGTTGTGCTTTAGGACTTTATATCAGGTTGTTAAAAAGAGTCCTGAGCAAATTGGACCAAAATAGGTAGCACAGGGTCCCCTCACAAGAGCCCTTTGTGTATGTACTGTGTGTGCAGAGTCAGGGTAGGGCCTGCATGTCTAGGGGACAGGGCCAGGGCCAGAAGTTTCAATGCCCCTCACCCCAAACCGAGGCTGGTTGCTTAGGAAGCAGCTAGAACCCAAGGAGATAGAGCTTCCCAGGCTCAGCCTGCCACCACCCCCAATCCCAATGTCTGCTGGCCCCTCTGTAGCTCAGGAAATAGAGCAAAGCCCCCCGCTGAGGGCCTGGTACCTGGACCATCCTAAGGACAGAGTCCACAATGGCAGGGATCCCCAGGCCTGGAAAGCCACCTGGCATCGACTGCCCACTCTGCCACCAGCTAAATGTCTGATATTGGGCAAGGCACTACAACTACCCATACTTCAGTTTCCTCATCTGTGGGTGATACTAGCACCAGCCTCCCCGGGGTATAAGGAATGAGCCAACCTGGATTGGCAGTATCCATTGCTCAGTAAACAAGGGCTGCCCTTCCCTTGGCCTCTACTTTCTTTTGAATGGTCCTCAGAGCAGAGGCAAAGCTAGCTTTGCCCCCTTGCATTGTTATGGTGGCCCAAGGCACCCTGAGTACCTGTCTATCAGATGTCCCCTTACTACCACAGGTCAGAAGCTGCCAGCAGTGTGGTAAGGAAGACAGCTGCCTGGGAGCGCTCCTACGTCCTGTCAGCAGCCAAGAAGAGCACCAGGTAAGTTGCACAGCAAGGTACACAGCTCAGCCACCAGCTGGCTCCTTGCTCTGGAACACTTCCTGTCCCTTCAGGGCTCCAGTATTACTGTGCCTGGTGAAGGGGGTGGTGAGTGGGCCCTCTTAGCTGGACCTTCTGTGATTCTCAGATGCACTTTCTGGAAAACTGAGGGGTCTGGTGGCTGCCAATAGGACAGGTAAGATGCTAGGAATGGGAGAGAGGCCCAGGACCCCCTGGGACAGAGTGGTCATGTCATCTGCCTACTGCATGGATTATGCTCAACACATTGCCTTTCTACCTCCTTTCCAGCAGCCCTGCCCAGGAGATGCAGGCCCCGTTTATTGCGAAGAGGTAAGTGTCAGCAAGTGAAGCCTTAGAAGCCTGCTGCTGGCCATGGAGAAGGCCTCCTTTTGGCAATGGTGTAGTGTGGCCACTGAGGAGAGGGTCATGGGATGGGGCGGGGCCACCGTCCCTGGTCAGGGGTAGTTGTAAAGGTCTGGTGGCTTCTGTCTGAAGGCTGGGTGAGCACCAGGGTGGCTATGGTGGCACATATGGCCCCAACATCCAGTTCTATGTAGGCAGGAGCCTGGCTGAGAGACCACAGCTTGTGGTTGGATACTCCCATTTGCCAGTAGCTAACAGGGCTGGGCCCCTGACCAAAGATAGAGCCATAGTATTTCCGAGGGCCTCTGGGGTTTTGAAGCATAAGTAGTTATGGGGGTACATAGGAGTTGTTCCCTTGCCCTCCCTCCCTTCCTTCCAAGGATAGGCTAAACAATGTCTTCACAGGAACGATCACTGGGATGAGGTCCAGAGGCTTGTCATTGGGATCTCCTGCCTGGTTGTACAGGCCTTTCAAAGTGACCATGACATTGGAGATGGGCCCTAAAGGATGAAGAGGGTTTAACAAGGAATGATCAGGACATCGGGACACTCCAGCTGCGTGAGGGAGAGGTGTCACCATTAGGTGAAAAGGACATCTTCTAAGAGAGGATAATATTTAGGGAAGACCAGTAGGAAACTTCTGGAAAGTTGAATTTTAGGGATATTCCATTGGTTAGACAGGTAAGACCTTCATAATGGGCTGAGGACTGAAAAAAAAAAAAAACAAGGAAAACCCAGTGTGTCAAGTGTTCCAGGTAGAGAGCCCCACTGGTATAATGGCCCAGAGGTGCAAACAGCTTGCTATGCTGGAATACCAGAAAGACTGATTGGAATACACCCAGTAGAGGGTGGTGGCAGCACGAAGGAAGTGACAGAAAGTGGTTTACTCTTGGTGGCTGTATCAGGTTCCTAGGACTGCTGTATCAAAGTACCATAAACTGTGTGGCATAAACACCAGAAATGTATTGTCTCCCAGTTCTGGAGGCCAGAAGTTTAAGATCAAGGTGCTGGCCGGTTTGATTCCTTCTGGAGGCTCTGAGGGAGAGACTGTCCCATGCATTTTTTCTACCTTCTGGTGGCCACAGGCAACACTTAGTTATCCTTGGCTTGTAGGTGCATCACTCCAGTCTCTGCCTGCACCTACACATGGCTTTTGTGTGTCTGTGTGCAAATGTCCCTCTTCTAATAAGGACACAAGTCATTGGATGAGGGTCCACCCTAATCCAGTATTGACTCATCTTAACCCAATCACATCTGCAAAAATCCTATTTCCAAATAAGGTCACATTCACACGTTACAAGCAGACATGCATTTTGGGGGGACACTATTCAAAACAGTATGCTGTCCTTATCCCAAAGGAGAGTTGCTGAGCCCCTAGCCTGGGCCACCTTATGGCTATAGACTCCACTGAAAGAACGCATGCCCTTCAAGGGCAGCTGAGAATGTGGCTCAACTGTTTCTCTTCTTGCCCAAAGGGTGGATGTGGTGGATGAGGATGGGCCTTCTGAGAAGAATCAGGACCCACCTGCTCTGGCAAGATCTCCTGGCTCCAGCAGGTAATCAATCACTCATTTTTGTCTGGGGATGGTGACTACCAGGCCTGCCTGTCACTTAGTCCCTGTGGAATCTCTGCCAGGTTACTTCTTTGAAGAGCCTCAGAGTCAGTATCCCCATGTGCCCAGTAACAGGATGGGGCACAAAAATCAGTGAGGGCCTATCTGGCTGGATGTCCTAGGGCTGAAAGGAGCAAAACAGCCTGGCCTCCAAGAAGAGAGCACTGAACTTTTATGTGGTTAGTGGTTAACTGTGTCACAGGGTTGCAGCGGGTCCACTGCCAGGGTACCAGCCCTGCCATTCTCAGATTTGTTCATGGCTCTCCTAAAAGTTGGCTAAGTTCAACCTGCCAACCCTGTCTTCCCGCGCCTGCTGGGGAAGGAGACTCCGCAGTCCCCAGCACTGCTTACAGATGCCTTTTTTGCCAGTTCGAATAGAGGCCGAGGAAAAGTGTCTCATGCAATTTGGATTGAATGCATGCCGAGTCTGCCAAGCCCTGCTGGGAGCCTGGAGCCCAGGTGTGTGCTGTGAGCTGGTCAGATTGGAGGATCTGGCAGTGGGGTGACAAGGTGTTGGTGATCTCTCTCCAGTCAGAGTCCTGATTTGCTCTGATTTCTGAACCCTGAGTGTCCAAGCAGACAATGGCACTCTCTTGTCTGCAGATGAAAAGCAATCAATACCTCTTTGTATTTTGTGATGAATCCTGCTAAGTCCTATTGAGAGTGCTGGCACCATATTATCACTACTGCTTAAAGCACCTGCCTGGATTGGAAGCTTTGCCCAAATCCAGGTGTGCTAAAAGCTATGCCTCCATGATACCTTTGGGAGACATTGAGGCCAGATAGGCAGAGCACTTGTCCTTACAGGTCACCCTTGGAGACTCCAAGAACTGTTCTAGCATTCATAATGCCACTCCAAGCCTACTCCCATCCCCAACTCGAGCCCTTCAACCATTTGTATCACAGTCTTCAGGGTCACCTCCTCTGTGCCAGGAGAAAGATGGACCACCTGCCATAGCACTGGTGATGGAGAGCCAGGCTGCAGACCTCTGCCCAGAGGGAGCAGCAGGACTGCTGAGCTGGGGCTAGGAGGAGAGGGGAGGTGGCAATAGGGGCCCCTCTGCTGGAAAGCCCCTCCTCTTTACTCAGCCCCTCTTTTGATGTTTGATGTTTGTCTGAACTTTTGTCCATAAGAACTTTTGAACAAGTGGAAATATTTGAGAACGCTTCACAAAGTAGCACTGATGAGACTTGGTGACCGATAGCATATGGGGGCTGTCTTAGTTTGCTAGAGCTGCTGTATCAAAGGTCCACAAACTGGGTGAATCAAACAACTGAAATGTATTGTCTCCCATTTCTGGAGTCTGGATGTCTCAGATAAAACTTGCTTGTAAAGCACAGGAAACAGAACTAGACTCAGATTATGGAATGTTCCAGACACCAGAGGTATCTCACAATGAGGGAACCTCCTTCCAGAAGGATGGTTGGTAAGGCAGGCATGATACTTCTCAGAATGTTGCTTCTCTCAGATTCCACAATCATGAAATGTCAAAACCCACTGGATAGGTTCCAGGTGACCTGCTGGCCAGTCCTGAGCACCCACCCTCTCTGACCAGACTAAATCAGGCCTTGCACTGGGCCAGGCAGCCATCATCAACTGATGATCACACTCAGCTCCTGTCTGTCTGGCTATCTGAGAATTCTAGGACTGGCTATGCCCTTGAAGAATCCCAGCCCTGTGGGGAGCAGTGACTCAACCAAACCCTGGGTCTCATAGCATCTCAGAAGAAGCTGGTTTATGACACAGTAGAATAGAAGAATATCACAGCCTTGTCTTTAGGCATGGCCCTGCTGAGGCCCCCTGCACAAGTCTACCCATATTCTGAGCACTTTGGCTCAAGTCTGAAGGTCAGCTCCTCATCTTATGCAGCAGGACAACCAGGAGGAGTGCCCCTGTCTTAGGTTCCAAACCCTTTATGGACTTCAGGGAAGGCTGAAAGTTTGAGACAGGAACTGCCACATGAGGACATGCACAGGCTCTGTCCTCAAGGCTCTCCAGCTATCTCTTTCCTTCCACTGGAACTCCAGTTTTGCTCTAGATTGAAGACCTGCCTGGGTATCCCAAGGCCCCTCAACTCTAGTGTCCACATCCACTCTACTTGTGTCCACCATCACCCCCACACACACTGCTAACGTGTTGGAAGGGAGCCCTCCCTTCACACACCCCAGACCTGGTTTCTTGGGTTAATCTAGTTTTTCTTCTCTTGCTTTGGGATAACTCCTGCCCACCTTTTGAACTGAGCTCATTTGGACACCCTCTCCCAGAGAGACAGACCTCCATGAGGGCCCCTGGTCTGGCTGCTGCCCCATCACAGCACTGATCCAGCTTCCTTGGCACTCTGCCTCACCGAACTAGGGCAGGGCCTGCAGTCTGTGTCCCAGCATGTTGCTTGGTAGAATAGCTAGGAAGCAGCGAGTAAGTGCACAGATTCCAGCATTCCAGCAAAAGACAAAATCCTGACATTGCCCCTTACTGATTGTGTGACCTCACGAAAGTCCCTTTAAGTCTCTGTTCCTCAGTTTCTTCATGTGTAAAATAGGGAGCAGTGATAACTACCGTCTGAGGCTGTCCCAAATATTAGATAGGATAATGCTTATGAAGTCCTTTGTGTGGTGCCTTAGTGCTTGTATTGTCAGGTGGTCCCCACTAGAGGCTTGTTAATTTGCCGGGCTCTTCTTCCAATGACGAAAGACGCCAATATCGCCACCTGCTGGCCTCTGAGGAAAATACGGCTGTGGGCTCTGGAGAAGGAGGTACAGGTATCCCCCACTTTTCCAAAGTTCTCCTTCTGCCACTTCGCTTTTAAAAGGATCAGAGAGAACTACGTTAGTATCTGTTTTCACTAACCAAAAGAAATAAGAAGAGGATTTTTGCTTTTATTTAAAAAGGCAAAAAGCAAAAATAGCGTTCAGCTCATTGCTTCTCCCCTTTATTCCATTTCAGCTTATGAAAGTTTTCATAGGAACGCTCTTCTTTTGGATAGCTGGTGAAACCTGTACTTCTTCCTCCCTCCCCTGCCTCTCTCCCTCTTCTGGCTGGATGAATTGCAAACTCTTTGGCACAGGCCACTGTCAGTCATGTTCCCACGGGCAACTGGGGCTACACTGGATGAGTGTTCCTGGTTTTTAGCAGCTCTTAGCTGAGCTGAGAACTTCACATTGGACTAGAGCCATCTGTGTTTGGGGGTCTGGGGAGGGGGTGGGGCTTTTGGAGGGCTTCAGGGGAGGAGAGGCTGGAAAGCTCTTGTATGAACTTGCTGGGGCTGCCATGACAAGGTGTCAGAAACTGAGTGGATTGAACAACAGAGATTTATCTTCACAGTTCTGGAAGCCAGAAGTCCCAATACAAGGTGTGGGCAGGCCTCTATGTTCCCTCTGAAGACTCTGAGGGAGCATTTTTCTAAAATTTTCTCTTGACTTCTGCTATTGTCAGCAATCCTTGGTGCTTCCTAGCATGCAGATGCATCACTCCAGTCTCTGCCTCTGCCTTCACGTGGCTGTCTTTCCTCTGTGTTCCTGTATTTAAATGCCTCCTTTTTATAAGGACACCAGTCATATTGGGTTAGCGCCCACCATACTCCAACATGACCTTATCTTAACTAATTATATCTGAAGTGACCCTATTTCCAAATCAGGTCACATTCACAGATATCAAGGGTTAGGACTTCAGCATATCTTTTGGGAGTGACACAATGCAACTCATAACAGCCCCTCCAGAAGAGCTCCTGTTTGATCTGGGTCTTTTAGAAGCAGTTGCTCAGGGGAGTGACAAAGGAGAAAGAAGGTGTTGAGGGAGAAAGGGCCAGCTTGGGCAGGCTGAGACAACAACACTTTGTTGCTATTTCCTCTCTGACATAACAAGAAACATCAGTGAGAAAAAAAAATTTTACTTGCCTATGACATCCCCAACTGGAGTGTGTTGCTGCTCTCTGGCACCATGTGCTTTAGATGGGGCAGAATAGGGCTGGCAGCCAGGGGCTGTATGCTATCATCATTGTCATGGGAGGAGATGGGTGGACATCAGAGCTGCCTTTGTGGACTGGGCCCTCTCCTGGCTTTCACATGGTGAGAGGCCTTGTCCCTGGTAGCTCTGCTGCTTCATTCTGGTCATCCCTACTGTCCCCAGGAAGGACAGAGATTAGCAACCCACTGAACTGGTTCTCCATGGGCTCCCAGTCTAGGTTGGAGTCAAGCACTAGGGTCAACACCTAGGCTCACCCACCACCTTGCCTTCACCTTGGCTCCTCCGATCCCTTCTCCTCCTGGGTACCCTGGAGTGGCCTTTCTAAAATTCCAGTCTGATCATATCAAGCCCCTCAGCCCCCAATTTAAGCTCATCCTGTGGCTCCCCTTTGCTACACCATGTCTGGTTTTGGCATTTAAGATACTTGCCAGCCTCCACCTCCTCCTTTCCCATCTCCCTCCAACTGCGTTGGGGCCTTCACCAGGGCAGAGCTGAGGCTCATCTCATTTGTACCACAGTGCCCAGCCCAGTGCCCAGGAGAAAACAAAGGAAGGAGTGATTGGCTGTAATGTAACCTTGACTGGGTCTTAAAGCATGGCTTAGCCTTACTCTGTGGACCTGGAGAGGTGTGCTTTGGGGTGAAGGGTACTCCCATCAAGTTCAGGGAGCTCTAGATTCTCTCCATCCCTGGCCATCACCATGACCCAAGTCTGCTGGGTGTCAGGCCCTACAGTGGGTCCAAAAAACTCATCAGATTTGAAGGGATGTGGCTATCACCTGCAGACTAGGCTCTGAACACCAGAACCCTCAAAGGGCCCTTCTCAGAATGCCTGCTCCTCTGTGGGTTCACAGGGCCTGGTCACTTCCCTTCACCCATCAGTTTCTGCCATCCCTCTCTCTCTGGCTCTCACTTAAAATTTGGTTTGTAGGTTTCCTAGACATCTTATTCATCATCAGTCCACATTAACCAATAAACTCAGAATTCCTACTGACCTCACAAATAGCCACTTTGGACACTCCAGTAGGGCCATAAGCAGGGTTCATAGCAGCAGCTACAAACAGGATGTTGGGGCTGGGTGCTTCCATTTTCAAGAGGTCCCTTGTCTGTACATGAATGGGGCTGGAATTGAGAGTGGAAGACTGGTGAAAGGGTCCTTCACTCCCCTTCCTCTGGGGCCTGGAGGTCAGTGGCCCAAGCTCTGCTGCAGCACCAAGAATGCTCAAAGTGAAAGAGGAGACAAGAAGGGGGGAAGACAATGGGTCTGGGTGTCCCACTGCACTAGCCAGGAGGTTCCTGAGGGCGTATGCCCTTGGATGCCCAGAACAGATGAGTGGACTTTTCTTAGCAGCAACTCTATGGCTCTTTCCCTTGGCTACAGTGCAAGAGGTGAGGAGATTGTCTGCCTGCAGATCACGACGCCTGTGGCAGGACTCCGCCAGATGGCCCCAGACCTGGAAGGAATGAGGTACCAAGGCCCTGCTGCTGTCTGGGCTCCTTCCACACCATTCTAGAGACGGGATCAGCAGGCAAATGATGAGGGCTAGGGTTTGGTTGCGGGGAAGCATGGTCAACCTAGGCTCTGTGCCCACATCTTGTTCTTTCACTCCACAACTATTGCAGAGCAAGCACTTGTGGAAGGCCAGGCTCTACTCTGGGGACCCAGCAGAGATCCAGCAGACCCCTTGGCCAGAGCTGCTGACTATCTGCCTGGTAGGAGAGGCAGATGTAGACATGAACCAGCTGTGAGGGTTCAACCCTGCCAAGCCCCAAGCACAGGACTAGCCTACTGTGCTGGGTGGGTCACAGGGTCTGTGAAGCCCTATAACATCACTGGAGCAGTTGCCTTGCCTATGTGAGGAGAGCTACTGGGAATGGGATGGAGTCACTGGGTCACCCTTGAGAGCTCTTGATGCCACCATGCCCAGTGCTGGGGAGGGTGAGAGACGGGGTGGGGGACACAACCAGCAAGGAGCATGGCAGGCCCAACCCCTGTCCCAGGGGAATAGGCATATGGCTAAGTAACAGGCAGGCAGAATTCAGGGGGTTGGGAGCTGAGCAAGAGGAGATCTGAGCAGGGAGGGGCCACTTCTCTCTGGAATGACAGGCCAAGGAAGGGATGCCCCCCTGCTTCTATGTAGCATTCTCTCTCCTGCCCATCTAGCTATTTGCCCAAGTAGCCTTTACTGAGCCCCTGCGGAACGTCTGACCCTGATACTAGGAGCTGGGAGGCAGCCATAAAGCACAAGAATGGGACCCTGTCTTATGAAGCCTAGGGTCTGCAGAGGGAGGCCAGAGTGTATGCCCAAGATAATCTCTGAGACACTGGGAGCTCGGAGCAGGGGCCTGTCATCAGCATGGGGATGGTGGTTGTTAGGGAAGGCTCCTGGGAGGAAGTGACACCCAAGATGAGTCCTCATGGATCTCTATGTCCCTTTACTCTCCCCCTTGGCTCCTCCCTCTCTACAGCCCTGCCCCAGTCAGGCACTGACTCCTGTCCATTCTATTTTAGAGACATTTTTGTCCCTACTGCCCTCCCTTGGGTCCAGGCCTCAACAATTACTCACCCAGCTGTCTACAATGATCTTTTAGGGCCCTATCTCCAGACTCTCCTGTACATCTTTACCTGAGTAACATTTCTAAAAGGCAGAAATAGTCATGCCAGCCCACTGAATAAAAACCCTACAATGGAGCTCCCTGTTTAGGTTCTGTAGCCTGAATCCGATACTGTACCTGGCCCTTCCCCTTATCCTCTTCCCTAGCTCCCCTCACATACCCTCCTTCCCTGGGCCCTCCACTCCAGTCTTCCAGGCCTCCATGTGTCCCCCAGCACTATTCCTCTGTGCAGGCTGTAGGCTCTGCCTGGGATGCCCTTTCCTCTCTGCAATTTTAGGTCCCATCATAGATGTCTCCCTCTTGGGGCATCTCCCTCTTGGGGCATCTCCCTCTTGGGGCACCTCCCTCACTGCATTTCTTTCTAAGGTAGCATCTGTGACGGGCTTCCCCCACTGAGCTCTCACAGTGCTGTGTTCATACCTCCTCCAGAGAATCTTCTACTCAGTTGTCCTCCCATGCTCCAATACCCATACGTGCCTGGAGGGCAGAGACTCCATTCCCTTTAAACCTTAGCACAGGGTGTGGCCCAGAACAGGAGTGCAGGAGTGTTTGTTACTGGAATGATCGAGAATCATCCAGTGTGACAATGTCTTTAATAAGGCAACATTGGAAGCTACTTCATTGGTTTTCCTAAGGTGATCAGTCTCTGAGAAACAGGCAAAGTGACCCCCAGAAATGTAGGCAGAAGCCAGGCTGCCTCCAAAGAAGTCATAAGGCTTCTTACACTTGGTCTGGGTGTGGCCAAGCTACAACAGCCCATTGAGAGCTCCTGGAGCACCCTTCTCCCATTTTCCAGCAGGAAAATTAAGTTAGAAAGAAGGAAAGCTAGAACTCTCCACACCCTGCACTGTCCCAAGTAGGTGCAGTCACTGTGTCCATTTTACAGGTGAGGAAACAGACCCTGAAGAGACACACAGCCAAGAGCAGGCATATCCAAGACTCCCACCCAGACTGCCTGGCTTCCACCCTGCACTTTTTGTTTCATAACTCACTACAGTAGTGGGAACTGAGGGAAGGAGTGATACAAATACTTAGTATTTTTTGCATGAATATATGGTGAGACTATTTGTAGGCATCTAGATGCACATTACTAGGAGGAATTCGAGGGTTTGTGGCTGAGGTATGGGAGAGAGGTCAAGGCTCAGGATATTTCCATGTTACATGCAGACAGATGAGAGCTGAAATAATGGGGCTTAATGTTCATGTTTACATGGGGTACAATGTCAAGGTAATCAAGGAGACAGGGGCCACAGTAGGGAGGAGGCAGCTGCCTGGTCATCCTCCCTGAGGGAAGCTGGGGGCAGTAGTCAGGTCTGGCCAGGTTTAGCATTAGCTTCCAGAAGGTATATCTGGGAGACAGTGGGGGTATAGGTCAGGAACATGAGGAGAGGTGGGAACAAGAGAGGGGGCCTGTTGATGGCATGGGAACAGAGGAGGTGGCCAAGGTGACAGAGCATGCAGATCGAGATGAACACTAGAAACATCAAAGTTTAAGGGGCTGAAGAGAAAAAGGCAAAGTAGACTTGGAAGGTGTGGCAAAGGAGGCAGAGTGTGATGTCACAGAGCCATGATGGATGGGTGGAGGAGAGAAGGTGGTAATGTTCCACTGGGTCAGTGGTCCTGAATGGCAATAATAATAGAAGCGTCTCTGTTCTGTTTGACACCATGAAGCTCCTTGATAACCTCAGAATAGAAAGAGGTTGAATTTAGGAGGTCAGGATCAGTCTTACACCACAGAAGATTATATATAGTTCAGAACTCTGAAGTCAGATTGCCTGGGTTCGATTCCTTGCTCTTCCCCTTTGTTATCTGTGGAACTTGGGATTAGTCACTTGGGCTCTCTGCCTCATTTTGCTCATCTGGAAAGTAGACATGGATAATAACGATACCCCTGTCTTTGGAGTGATGTGGAGAGTTAATATATGCAGAGCCATGGTCTGGTCCTCAATCAACAGTAGTTATTAGTAATGAGATTTGAGAATTGGTCAATCCTGAAATATGAGGTTTTAAGCTCCATGGAGACAGCTGACATTTGGGGATGAGGTAACTGCCTCTACCTGAGTGTGGGTGGCTGCTGGTTTGTTAACGTATGTTTCTTTCCTCTGTTAGATCTCCCCCAGATTCCAAAGATAAGGAAACCCTCAGTCCCAGAGAGCCTAAGAGAGACTTGGCTGCTGAGGAGGCCTTTAAGGCCCCCAATCCAGACTCTGAAAGGTAACTAGTGGGATCCAGTAGAGACACATAGAGCCCATGTGGCCTCCAGTCCAAGATCTATGGATGGAACTGGGATCAGGACTGTTCTACTCACTGTGTTCTCAGTCAATATCTGTTGGAAAAATGAATGAAGGAATACATGAGGACTGGAGAGGGGGAAGACTCCTGTCAAGGTCCCTCAGGGAACCAGTTGCAGAGGAAGATAAAACTCAGGGCCAGGCCACCCCTACTCCAGCCCGTGGCCCAACCTCACTGTGCTTTTACTCCATTGAAAGTAGCCCTGCCAGTGTCCAGGGCAAGCAAGACTGCCAAGCTATCAATATGGGAAAGTCAGTGACCAAAGTATGCGTAGGCCCCAGCAGAGCATCTAACAGGGACTTCCGGGATGATCTGTGGACAAAGGGAAGCATGGGGAGGGCAAGGATGGGAGATATAGGCATGGTGAGGAATGATGAGTCCAAAGCGGGTAGTTGTGCCCAGCCATCCTACAACCATCCCACTGACCAGAGGAGCCTCGGTGTGGTGATCAGTGGCTGAAAGTTGGGCATTTCCTCAGCATGAAGCTAGTAGCCAGTAGTGGATAAGTGCCCACCATCTTCTAGTATGGATCCTCATACTCTAGCTGAGACTCAGCAATGGGAATGAGGGAAGGGGGACCCAGGATGGGTGGGGGAGACTTGTCTCTGCTCTAGGATCTATGGTTTAATTACTAGTGGCCCCAAATGCCTGTGCCATGTTGTGTTGGCTATTGCCCCAACATTGTGCTACCCTCCTCCTGAGTTGCTACCTTGCTCTGTTTCTTGATTCCACTCCTGCTCCCAGCCCAAAAGGTTTGGAAGAAAATCAGAAATACTTGCTGATATTATCTTGGTTCCAGTTGAAGCAGTGCAGGGTGACAGCCCAGGTCCAGGTTTCTGGTCCTTGAGGCCCACTCTCAGGACATGTGAGTTGGATTAAATCAAAATCCAATCAGAATTGGCACATGCCTCTCTTTCCACAACAGGTCACATGCACTATCAAGGGATGGCATCGTGGAATCCAGAGCCACGGGCTGCCTACCTGAAGGCCTGACTGGAGCAGACATCAGTCCGGGAAGAGGAGGGTGAGCTGCCCAGAGAAAGCAGGTGGCCCCAAGTTGTTGATTCTCTCATGTCCCTGGTGACAGGCCAGGGTCAAGCAGCTCAAACTGCTTGGGCTGCTGGGGGCAGAGCACTGGCCATTTCCATACTCCATCTCCATCTCCAGTACTTCAGCACCCACCACATCCTCTGTGCCTAGGATTACCACTTCTGGCAATTATCGACACTTGAATCTTACTCCTCCTCCTCCCCTATGCCACTGGCTCTCAAGCTCCTCCAGAGCAGGCAAAGGACCCACTTGCAGCTGGAGGGCCAGCCCCTGCCTGGGCAGGCACTGGGTAGATAGAATGAGTGAAAGGACAAACTAACAAATGAATGACCAAATGATGAATGAATTGGTGCCTTCTTGCTTCTTCGCTGAGCTCTGAGAACAAGCTAGGATCTGCTTTCTCCCTTCTCGTCCAAAAGCCCCAAAGCCTTCTTTTCCCACCCCACCCTTCTCTCTGGCCAGCTCTTCACTGAGTTTTCATAAGAGGAAAAGCAGTGGACCCAGTAAGACAAGCTAGGAGACAAGCTGGACCCTAAGTTCTTGGACCTGGGTAGAGTTAGGGCCACTTTCTCAGGTGATTTGGGAAGTAACAAGGTCCCAACTATCCCCAAGTGGTTCCAAACCAAACATGAGTCATCCTGGTGACAAAGGTTAGGTATGTAGATGTTGGCACAGGTAGTTCAGCTTCATGCTGTGCTAGAACCCTTATGGTTCAGAACACGTGGCCAGAGAAGAATGGCAAACCCAGTGCCTGCAGAGAGCCTGCCTGCACACTGCCTGCCAGCACCCTGCCCTAGGGCAGTCAGGCCTCCAAGGGCATCCTGAGGAGGATGCCCTGCCAACTGCTTTCCCCACTGGCCCTCCCAGCTGGTCCTGCTTCCCCAGGCCCACTGGGGCACCCTTACCCTCACTAACTTGACTACTTTGCAACCGATGTTTGGACCCAGAACCCCAACTTCTAAATCCAGAAGCCCAATCCAATATGGGAAGGGGACAGCAAGCCCCAGCCTCTGACTACTCTGCCTCATCAGGCTGCAGGAAAGGACACTGGGCCAGGGCCTCAGTTCTTTGAGCTGTCACTTATGGAGAGGACTGTGTGAGAGCCAACACCTGCAGCCTGCATCACTGTGTGCCAGCCAGCAAGTTGTGCAGATTGACTCAGCTGGCTGACGGCTGTCATGGAGGACCTCTGGTCCAATGTCATGGGGTCTGGTTCTTCACTGCTTCATTTTTTAATATTCATCCAGGTCATCCTTCCTGTTTACATACCCTCACAAAATGAAGCTTTTGCTTGCTGCTTTCAGTTTCTTTAAAATGAAGCCAAACTTCAAATTAATGCAAAATAAGCTGAAACATCTAGATTTCTATGATTTTTTAACCCAATTTTTTATGTTGTCTTACCTACACTGATTTTGACAATGATTTTTAAGAAATTTGCCTTTACTGTCTTTCCAAAGAAAAGGTTGTTTCTCATGGAAGAAACAACCTCTCTTTTCCATTACTTTTCATGAGTTTACTTAATAATTTAATGATTATGGTTGCAAGTACAATTGGCGTGAACAGGTTTAGGAACAAACACCAGAAACTCTTAGTGAGTGTGCTATGTAAATGAATGGTGAAGGCTTGCATTGCATAGGTGATATCCTGTGATCTGTGATTGCTTGGCGTTCTGTGAGGGTCAGTTTGACTGAGAGGTGGAGAATGTGGCCTGGCCCTGGGAAGGCTGAGTAACAGAGCACCTACCCAATCTGTATCAGTTTTATGGGTACAGATGAACTGTAAATGGTCATGGGGCTCAGTATTAATAACAGGAACACTTTAGCACGTGCTAGGGCCCATGCTAGTACCTTGGCATAATAGATGCCAAGTACTTGGCATCTATTAACTCATTTACTCTTCTCAGAACACTTATGAGGCAGACACAATTATCGTCCCTGTTTCACTGAAGATAAAACTGAGGCCCAAAGAACTTAGGTGATGTGTCCAAGGTCACATGAGGTCACAAGGTCAGGTGATGTGAAATAGCAAAGCTGTGATTTGAATCCAGGCAATGTGCCTCCAGGGAGAATGGACTTAACCACTAGACAACACTGCCCTGGTGTCAGGTGGCTGTGAATTATGAGTATTATGCCCTGAGAATCCATTTGAGAGGCTCCTCAGTTCCCATTATCTGTCAAAATGAGAAGCTACCCTCTCAGAAAGGAGCAGACATACAGACATGAAGTCCTGAACCCAGACTGAGCTTGGCCTCCTTTCACAGGGTGTGCTCAACTGTTGGCTTCACCCCTCTCCTGGATGATGAGGATGTGCTTAGTGCCAACTCTCATCCTCGTAAATCTGGATCAGCGGTCACCAGGTAAGGGTTGGGCAACTATCTGGTGATCATTCCCATTGCCAGATACAGCCTTAAGGGTTCAACCTCAGCTCCAGTGCCCCAGAATACCCCTCACACTTCTCAGGTCCACACCACCTTCCTATCAGGTGATCACCACAGGAAAAAGAAGGTTGGGAGGGTCCCTGACCTGCAGCTCAACACACACTAGGGGCAGTAGGGGAGGGAAGACAAATGATAAGTCAGGGGACCCAGATAGCCCAGCACCTACCCACAGGGACCCAAGTTGAGGTGGCAGAAAGGGCACATCAGGAGGCAGAAGCTGGAAAGACACCCTGCTAGGAGGTCTCAGTCCTGTGGGGACTGCAACCTGGCCCAGCAAGCAGGAGCCAGGGAGAGGAATCCCAGGGCACATGGAGGCAGCTGGGGAGGGCACATGGCTCCAGGGGCACAAAGGTACGATGGGAAGAAGTTATGCATTCCCACATTGCAGGCTTCTGCTTTATTTCATCTACCAGTCCACCAGTGAGAGTGGCCATTTTGCTGTGAGTGTGTAGAACATTTAGTGAGGGACGATCTTTCTGGATTCCCAAGTGGTGTTGGTAAGACAAAGACACTGAAATCTAAAATCAAGAGACTTCTCTCCAGAACCCTCACGCTGGTCAGGTTATACTTCGTTTTGAACTCAGGTGCTGAGACCACAGCCAGGGCTCACAAAATTTTATCGCCCATAGTAGTGTCTGTCCCACACTAATGGCAAAGCTGAGAGGTCAGCATTTACTGACAGAGATATAGGTGCCCCTTCATGTGAGAAGGCAGCTGGGAAGGGGAAGGCCTGGGCCCCCAGTCTCCTTTGATCTGTGGTCTCAATGGTTCTATGTGCTTCCTCCCTCAGCTGTGTTGCCACTTTGGCCTCTTCTGTACCAGCTGACATAAAGAGTGACAGCCTAGCAGACCTGGAGAACATGGAAGCAAACTTGAAGGGGTAAGACATCAGCCAGCAGTGCTGAGCTTCTGTGGTGGAGAGAGGCAGCTCAGGTTTACATTAGCCTTTGGCTGGAAAGGTGAGGCCAGCAAGGCCTATGAGTCAGCCCAAGGCACATGGCAAGGGCCGAAACCCCAGTTGGAACCCTGTAGCCTCTGCCTCTGTGTCCATGGAGCCTTCCAATACATCGTGTTGCCTTTAGCCAGGAAGTCCTCCACAATCAGGAAGTCACCCACTCTTTCAGTCAGCAACCACTCAGACAGCAACTGCCCTGTGCTAAAGATTGAAGTACACAGACAAATCAGACATGGCTGATGGGGAGCAAAGCCTGGCCCAGAGAGGAACAACATATCATGCTGGAGCACAGGAAGAAAGGCAAGCATAGTGGCTTCATGGAGAAGGTGGGTTTTGAAGTGAATCTTGAAAAGTGAATAGGAGTCCTCTAAGCAAAGGGAACAGTATATGCAAAGGACTCCAATAAACCTGGTGCTTCCTAGGCACTCTATGTAGCTGAGTGTGACTGTGTGACTGGCACTGAGGGTTCTTATGAGGGAATGATGGAACAGGAAGTTTGTTAAAGATCACAACAGTTACTGAGTTTGGGGGCACATGCTTTGTGCACAACCCTGTGCTCACAATGTCTCATACAGTCCTCCCCGCAATCCTGCAATATTTGCACCTAATTAGAATGAAGAACAAAGACTTGGAACCCAGGTCTCTGTGCCTCCTGGGAAGAACGGTGCCCTGAAGGAAATAGTCAGAGTTGAGAAAGAACAATGGCAGTGAGGGGGGCTACTGCTTAGGTGGATAGGGAGAGGGAGGTGGCTCAAAGCTTCCCTAATGAGAAGGAACTAACTCTAGGAAGAGTAAGCAGAAAAGAGCTGCATGCAGGTAACCAAAAACCTAAAAACCCTGCAGTGGGAACCTCCTCAGCATTTACCAAAGCACAGTGGCTGGATGGAGCCTTGCCAGTGAGGGGAACCATAGATGGAGCAAAGCCTTGGTAAGACATGAAAGGGAGGTTGGATCTTATTTCAAATTTAAGCCAAAGAGAAACATGATGTAATTTAGATGTTTAAAAGGTGAGTGCATTTTTGCATTTTCACACCACATTGCAGTTACTACTTTACATGTGACCAGGCTGGAAACGACATTTTCCTCTGATGCATAAAAGTTTGAAAAATCAATACAAACTTTGTTGAACAGTGTTTTACAACTGTAGCTGCACTTGGGAATCACTGAGGAAGTGTTTTTAAACATTAAAAAAAAGCTTCCCGAGCTCTACGCAGAGATTAGATTTAATTGTTCTGGGGTGGGGCTCCGCCATCAATGTCTTTTTCTTTTTAAAAAATATTTATTTATATTTTAGACAGAGTGGACCAAAGGGAGAAAGAGGGAGAGAAGCATCAATAGGTGGTTGCCTCTCATGTGCCCCCTACAATCCAGGCATGTGCCCCACCTGGAAATCAAACCTGCGACCCTTTGGTTTGCAGGCCAGCGCAATCCACTGAGCCACACCAGCCAGGGCCATCAATATCTTTTTAAAAGCTCCCAGTTTATTCTCAATGGTTCTCATTAAGAACCATTGTTGTAGAATAGTGGTTCAGAACCTTCCCACCCTCCAGGGGTCACTTAGCAATCTCTGGAGACACTACTGATTCTAACAGCTGGAAGGGAGGTGCTACTGAAAAATAGTAGGCGAAAACCAGGAATGCTGCCCAAAGTCGTACAGTGCACAGGGTAACCCCACCACAGAGTTATCCATTACAAAATGTCAACAGAGACGGAGTTGACAAACCCTGTCTAGAGCTTTCACGACCTTAATGGAAAGCCAGGAGATTCTGGACTGCGAAGAAAAAAGGGTGGACACAGAGAGCAACTTTGAATCTTCCGGGGGTCTGAGTAGCGAGAGAAGATGCGCGCCTGCACGTTTGCATCTAGTGGGGCGTGAGACCCTGTACGCGCTTGTGTGTGCATGCCTTGCGCCCGGCCTGGGCCCAGTGCCCAGCCTGCGTGCGTGTGCACACCTGCGCACCAGCAAGAAACCTTTTTGCGTGCACCTGTGCGTGCGTAGCTTGAGCTCGCGCGCGTGCCTGCTCCCAGCCTGTGTGCGTGCGCGCGCCTGCGCACCAGCATGAAACTTTCCTGAGCCTGTGCGTGTGTGGCTTGAGCTCCTGCGTGCGCCTGCTTCTAGCCTGCGTGTGTGTGCGCACCTGCGCACAAGCATAAAACCTTTCTACTGCGCCTGTGCGTGCGTGGCTTGAGCTCGTGCGTGTGTGCGCCTGCTCCCAGCCTGCGTGCGTGCGCGGGCTTGCGCACCACCATGAAACCTTCGTGCGCCTGTGTGTGCGTGGCTTGAACTTGTGAGTGCGCCTGCTTCTAGCCTTCGTGCATGCGTGCGCCTGCGCACAAGCATGAAACCTTTCTGCGTGCGTCTGTGCATGCATGCGCCTGCTCCCAGCCTGCGCCCCGGCGTGTGGGTTTGACCCCGTGTGTGTGTGTGCGCGCGCGCGTGTGTGTGCGTGCACGCGCGCAAGCCGCCATTTCCCTGCAGCCGCAAATTCTGGACGCAGTGCCTGTCGGGAAATGTGACCATCCACAAAGTGAAATGGCTGACCACCCAGAAAATGGTTTCCTCAGAGCTTCTCTTATAGTTGTGCCCGCATCGGCCAACAGATGGCGCGCGAGGATCACAGATGGGTTGGGACTCCGTGAACTCCAGCTGCCCCCCCCCCGTTGGCCTGGCCCCTGTCTTTGGTGTTAAAGCCTCTTGTACCACCGTAGTCCATGCGGAGATGGGAGAGAGGAAGGGAGCTGAAGACCTGCAAGCAGCCGAAAGGGGATCTGTGGTCCGATCGTGTTTGGCAGGGTGCCCTGGAGACAGTCGTTCCTGGACCCTGGTCTTCAGAGCTGTCTGGGGTTATGGGCTGTGACACATAGGGAGGGCAGATGGACCACCCACTCACAAGGGACCCCAGAGCGGACCTACCTTCTCTGGGTTCTGGGGCTCCGTGGGGAGGGGCTTAGTTCCCAAGAGTTGGGTGAGGAAGGGTGATGGAGGTGGGTGGCGAGATTCTGTAGGGCAGTGGAACTGTCTTAAACTTAAGGAATTCTACCCTTTCTAACTTAGTTTTGCTTCAGCACGCATTAGAAAGAGGTGATATGGTACAGTGATTAAGAGCCTGGACTCCAGTGCTTGATTTTAAATCTAAACTCTGTGACTTGTCCTGTGGCCTTGAGTATATTATCAACTCTGTGCTTCAATTTCCTCACCTTTAGAATAGACATAATAGTTCCTGTCACACAGGGTTGCTGATAGAGTTAATGGATTTGTATGTGTAAAGCATTTCCTGGCACAAACTTAGAGATAAATAAGCAGTCCAGAGGAATATTTTCTTCCAACGTAACTATTCAAGGACACTTGGAAAGCTGGCTTCTGCTCCCCTTTACCAGCTGTATTGGCCTGATTTCACTTAAGACACAGAGTAGCTCATATTATTTCCACAAAACTTGTATTATTAGGCTTTAATCTAACACATAAGCTGTTTTTCTTTTATTTTTTTTCAATCTGGGCATTCTGGGTTATTGTCTTTCTGCATGAAGAACAGGTGAACTTGAAGCAAATGTACTCACTGTGAACAACTACTGTCAACCAGTAGAGGAGTCTGTTGGAGGTGGTACAAGAGTGGAAGGTGGTGTTCTTTTCCATGCAGTGATTGTGATTGTGTTGAGAATTGGTGGTAGCTGTGTTGGGCCACTAGATCTTTGATCTAGTTAAAGCTAGAAGTATTACCTTGCCTATCTCTAAATGCCTGACTTCCAGATAATTCATTATGGGCCTGGAAGACCTCTAGGCTGTGACATTGCTCAGCAAGATTTCCTGTGACATTTTACTAAGATTTCTTTTTATATGTCAGATGGGTTACACCTCTTACAATTGTAGGCCGAGAGTGAAAAACCATTATTCATACTTGTCCCTGTGTTGCAGTAGGCCCCCAAATTGCTCTTTGAAGACAATTTTGGCTTTATTCACAAATTTGGTGAGGATAACCTCTGTTACCATAATTCTATACAGGACATGGGATACAACAGGACTCTTAAGTCCACAGTAAAGCTGCCTCAGAGTTCCCAGTCAGCAGACAAACTCTTTAGGCCTTCCAGGTTTATCTTTGTGTGTCATAGGCAGAGCTGAAGATGGTATGTCAGGGTATCCTGCTGCTAAAGGACTGGCATTATCTAAGCAGAACACTTTTGGTAACTGGCTGGGCTGCAGCAAACTGTCAGTAAAAGCAGCACAACAAGGCACAGTACCCACTTGCCTGCAGATTGGCCAGGTATAGCTGGAAATGGTATTTGGCTTCTCCTTGCTAAGGTATTTTGGTTCCCTCCACCCGAGGCTGAAGAGTCACATTCAGGGGCTTTCAGGGCATACTGTTAAAAAATGGGCCAATATGATAATTGCTTCCCTCTTATTCCTGCTTGAAGGCAGGGAGTCTTCCTGTTATGGGATTAACTTTCATAAATAACGAGTCCCAGGGCTGGATGTAGGTGTTGGTGTGGTCTTCTTGTCCCTGGGTAAACCTGCCATCAATTGAAGGCAGGCTGCTGATCGTGGGAGGTTTGAGTTCAGGATGAGCCAGAGTCAAGGTGATGGTGAACTCGGTTTTCATTTTACGGAATGCTGGGCTTATGCTCTCAATAACCTGACTTACTCTTTGCCTGTGGCCTAGTGGGCATGACATTTTTAGTGTCTGAGGCCACCAGGCAACAGCACCATCACATAGGATACAGGTTCTGGAGGAGGGACCAGCAGAGAGAGCAAAGCCCTTGGAAGCTACTTAGGAAGGGGATGGTGTTAGGAGGGGTGTATAGATGTTGGTGTGATATGAGGCCAGGGAAGAAAGAAGACCTCCCAAAGACCTTGATGCCTGGGGCAGTCAGGAAGCCACTCCCTCCCTGCTGAATTAATGGGCTGGCAAAAGCATAAAAGACTTTGGCTTCACCTACCACATGTGGGGATGGCCTTTGTCAGTGGGAAGGGAGTAGGAGTACTGAGGTCCTCCTGAGGAAGAAATAGACTGCTACCCGATATGGGGGACATGCTGCATTCTTTTCTGTACCACCCTCCAGGAGAGGAGCTGCCGTGCCCATGGGTGGTGACATCAGCTTGCAGTGGGTGAGCAGGCACCAGTCCCACAATACTTGCTCCATAAGGACACTCATTTTTCCTCAGATCGTTGGCTGGTTTTGAGGAGACAAATGTGGTCAGCAAGCTGGGGGAGAACTGGCAGAAGCCTGGAGCCCTGTGTGGTGGCCAGGAAGACCCAGCTGCATTTTCCCAGAAGCCTGAAGACCCCAGCACTGCAGAGGGGAAGGGCAGCCCCAGAAAACCCCAGCAGCTCATGGATTTGGAGAGCCAGGCCAGCAGGTAAGAGTTCTCTGTGCTATATTCTGCTGGGCTCCTGCTCCTACAGGCAGGGTTTTCTCATGGTTCACAGCCCAGAACAAACCCTGACACACTGAGCATGCCATTTACCTTCTGCAGGTGTGAGTGGTTAGGAGCCAGTGGGAAGCTGACCAGCAATTAGCATCCAAGGGATAGGTGTACATGGACTTTAGTTTTGAACCACAGCATCAAGTCTGTTAGACCAAGTCTGGCACAGAGAACCATGTTGTCTGGCAGCTATCTGAACCACGAATACCTGGCTCTAGAGAGAGATGTGGAGTGCCTTTGCCATTCATGGAGATGGAAGATCTCTGAGGAATGTGTGCCCTGGTGTGTATGGGACTCCCTGCCAAAGATAAAGGAAGTCCAATGAAGTCTTCTACTGCTCCCACCACCAGTTTTGCCTTGCATGACAGCATTTAGGTGCTCCCATTGCTCCCCAGAGATCTTTTCCCAATGTGGCCATGAATTTGGGAATAGCTTCATGTGAGCCAGTTGTAGGCAGTAGCCATAAACATGTTGAACAAGATGGCCAGGGCCCTGCTCACCTGCCCTCAAAGGGCACACAGCATACCCATGAATAAATATAATAACAAAAACATTATAATGATACCTATTAGTACTTGCCATGTGCTGAGAATGTGCAGGCACCATTCTTGTGCTTTATGCATACTCAGTTCTCATACCAACCTTATGGGGAGGTACTGTTATCTCTGTTCTACAGATCAGAAACTGAGGCAGAGGGAAGTTAAATAGCTTGCAAACATTCATCCAACCCAGGAGCCTAACAGGGATTAGAACCCAGTCAGAGCCCAGAGCCTGTACTACTAATTGCTGTGCTGCTAATCTGCTGCCTCTCTATTTGTGATAAGCCCAGAAGAGAAAGAAACTAAATGCTCTGGTAGAGAGAGGCTAGGGTAGGGGCTGTTGTAGCTAGGATGGTCTTTGAAAACTTTTCCTGCTGAGAAAGGGACAGTTCAATTGAGACCTAACCCACAAGGAAGAGCTAGCCTGGCAAAGAACCTGGAAAAACAAAACATGGGTAGAGGAAACAGCATGTACAGAGGTCACAATGAGAGGCCACCTATAACAAGGGACTGAAAGGAGGTCACTGTGGTTGGAGGGCAGGAAGTGAAGTGAGGAAGGGACAGGAGATCAGGTGGGTGGGGCCAGAGCTGTACCTTGCAGGCTAGTGGGACAAGAGGCTACAGGAGGGAGGTGGAGGTTTTCAGTAATTGGAGGTTTCCCATTGCTCATATGGCAGTCCTGGAGGGATCCCCATGGTATTATGTTTTACCTTGCTCCCTCAGCTCTGCTATCTACCTGACTGTTGTACTGGGTGTGGATAAAAGGGTGCCAAATACCTTGATCCCCACTCTTAAACTCGTTGAGGTCTTGGGCACTGGATTCTCTGGCAAGGGAATGATACCCCAGAGACTAGTCAAGGTGGAGGCAGACCACGTCCAGAGCATGATCTGAACAGCAGCATGTTGGAGAGAAACTAAAATCAGCCCAGGGCAGTGTACACCCATAGAGTTGGCCTGAGGCTCCTGCACAGTGGACAGATGTGATATGGATAGCAAAAATGGGACAGGGGTGGCAGGAGTGGCAGTGGTGGTGCCAAGCAGGATGCCCTTAATTGCACTGGGCAGCTGCAGCAGCTTTAGCATGGGACGGGTAACCTGGGAGCAAGAAAAGTGAGAGTAAGTAGGGGCCTGGCCAGAGAAAAACCTTGTAATCTGTCTAGGTCAGATTCCAGGGCAACGGCTATATATGTTATAGTCAAAGATGGAGATTCATAAAAACCATTATACCTGTCCGTTTCTTGCCTCTACTCTTGGGTGATGCCTTCCAGAATGAACTGCATCCAAGTCTCTTGCTTTGCGATGCTTAAATTCATTTGTCCCTCTCTCCCTCAGCCTTGTATTCTCCAAAGAGTTCACTGGCAGGTTGGAGGAGGGGAAGCTGATCCTAGGAAGGGGCTGTCCTGTCCCTTGAGGGGTTGAGCTGGGCTGTGTCTGTCAAGTCCCTAGTAGCTCCATGGTTGTGCTCTAAGCAAGTAAGTCACAGGCCAAGGTTCTTGGCTGCAATGGGAAGTTCTGGTAGATACTGGAAGATTAGGGTCTTGCCACTGACCCACAGGGTGACCTGGCTCACGTAGCTTAGGTTTTCTCATCTGTAAAGTGGGTAGTACCACCTATTGACCTCAGGAGTCTTGAACAGCAAAAGCTCAATGATTTGCAAGGGCTATTTCAAAAACATTGGCATTTTTAGAAAAACTCTTTGAAAGGCCATCTGAAGATTAGGGTTCGAAAGCCCTGTTTGACCCTGTTTGAGGTCAACTTTCTGTATGAGTACACTCACCCTTTCCTCTACTTCTTTCATGGTGAGAAACCCCTCAAGCTGTGTGGTCACTGTTACAGTCACTGCTGCCACTGAGCAGTCTCACATTTACATCCCAGCCTCCCCAAGTGAATTGGACCCCAGCTCAACCAGGTAAGAAAGAACAACCTGGGACATGTTCTCTGGGCTGTTTCCTCCCTAGAGCTAAAGGACTAGGCTTCTGTCTCATGTCATTTTCCTGATATTAACTTTAGTGACTCCCTCAACTCCCAGCAGCCCATTGGTTAAGGGGCAACATAGCGCAGCCTGAGTCCCTATCCCAATAAGTTGACGTGATACTTCCTAGGGCTCTGCCATCCATAGGACATTGGTAATAACTTTTAGGGAACATTGTTGGAAAGGCCAAAGAAACCCCTCTGAGGATCAGACGTATGTCTGTCTCCCTCTTGTTACCCATTGTAAGGAAAGGCACATACCCACTCCCTCACCTGCATTCTTGGCCTCACCTACTATTTTAGAGTGTAGGAAGGGAACCATTATGGGGGGGCTGAGTGAGATTTGTGTTGGGGGAGGCTCAGAGGTGCCTCTGCTGACATCAGGCACAGAAATGGGTAAATTTGGGAATGTGGTCAGCTGAGCATGAGACATTTCTTGGTTCTAATGTCACCAGGGGCCTGGCCAAGATGAGATACCTTCTGAGCTTCTGGACCTCCACGAATGACAAGGGAGAGGTTAGATTACTGATGGAGATTCATAGACTGGAGAGGACCAACAGTCTAGGTTTGAGAGTTGGAGGTTCTCCTGGTCCCAGGAGAAGGGGAACAAAATGCAGTCAGAGAGGAAGGATGGAGAGTCCACTGTACTGAAGTCAGTGGGGTGGGGTGGCCTCTGGTTGTGTTGATATCTGTGTGAAGGAGGAGAACATATCACCACTTGCTGCAGGGACCTTCTTTCTAGGTAGGGCTCTCACCTCCATACACAGCAAGCTGAACCCATGGGCTCTGATTTCAGCCTGAGTTCCCAGTGGGCTCAGCAGTCTGGCAGATTCCCTTTGCTGTTGTCCTTGCCCAGCAGCAGCTGGAGCACACCAGCACCTCTGCCCCTGGGCCTTCCCATTAGCTCCCTTGCTTCCATTCAACCAGCTGGGGGATCCTCCCAGCACTGAACCTCTCCTTTGAGCCAGGCCCAGTCCCTTGGAATCTTTCAGTATACCTCTTTCTGTTTTGCTGTGCTCAATCTACAGCAAAGGGATTCTCTTCATGAAGGAGTATATGAATGCCAGTGAGGTATCTTCCAGGAAGCTGGTGTCTTCACACTATAGCAGGTAAGAGCAAGTCCCTGAATAGTTCATGTTGTGGCCTTCTCCTGCAGGGCACTGTGTTGTCCTTACTCCTGCATCCCCAGTACCTCATCCAGGACTTGCCTAGAGTAGCTTCTGTGTAATCATTTGTTGAATGGATGAATAATGTAACTGCCTACAGACATGATCTATGCATTTCCAGCTGTTCTGCCTATCTCAGTGCATTCATGTTCCCCCTGTATCATTAAGTCATTCTACACCCATCTTACAGTGCCATCCCTTTCCGCCTGTCTTTGTTTCTCTATAGAGTAGCTTTTTTTTTTTTTGAGAACTACTGAGAACACAACTGCTTACAGAAGCAATGGGACCCTTAGAGACCACATGGTTAATTTAATCTTGTTCCAGAACATGAGACTATTCTCTTCAGTTCCCATACCCTTTCCAGCATGTCAGATTGCCTCATATGAACACACATTTGACTTCAGATCCTGATATATGCATACTCTTCACTTATCATGTCTTCATTTGTTTGCTTCCTGAAGCCATATGGAAGGGTTCCTCCATACCACATCAATTGAAAACAATCCACACAGCCATGGCCGGTATGGGTCATTTGGTTGGAGTGTCATTCCATATACCAAAGACTCAAAAGTTCTATTCCTGGTCAGGGCACATGCCTGGGTTGCAGGTTCAGTCCCAGTTGAGCGTGTGTGAGAGGCAACTGATCAATGTCTCTCTCTCATGTCAATGTTTCTCTCCCCCTCTCTCTTCCCCTCCTTTCCCCACCTCTAAAATCAATAGGCATGTTCTTGGGTGATGCTAAACAAAAAACACACACTGAGACAGCATCCCCCTGGGAATGTTTTTTTAGGAGATACCATCTCACTGCTAGGGTGAGGATTTTAGTAACAGAGAGAAGCATCCTGGTTTTATTTCAGGATTGGTCCTCTGGGGATTCTGGACAAGTTTTCACTGGTGCTCTGAAATGATGAGCATGAAGATGGGGGTCATATTCAAGCCCCACCTTGCCCCCATTGGCTGGATTACTTTGGACAAGATAGTTAACTTTTCTGAGACTCAGTCTCTTCATCTGTAACTCCTTAGGGTGGTTTTTCCTCGCCAACTTTTCTTAGATATAATTTGCTTATCATAAAGTTCATTTTAAAAGTGTACAGTCCAGTAGTTGTTAGTACATTCACAATGTTGTGCCACCATTACCACTATCTACTTCCCCATAAACATTTTCATCACTCTTAGGAAACCCTGTATCCATTAGCAACTCTCTACACCACCAGCCTCAGCCCCTGATCTACTTTCTGTCACCATAGCTTTGTTCAGAGAAGTTTTGAGGTCAGAAATAATGTTTGAAAAACTTCCAGCACCCCAGGGGAACTGCCCTAGCCATCTAGCATTTGCCTGTATGAGTGTCACTTGACTGAACTTTGTCCATCTTCTGGTTTTTCTTCTCCCAGTCTCACCACTGTTAAGTTTATTTCTTATACTCTGACAAGTAAGTCTACTTTAAAACTGAATTTAACATTCATCGAAAATGTTACATCTTGTGCCAAACCAGTAGACTTTCTTTATTGGATACTGAAAATTGTGTAGTCCAGTGTGTTTTCCCCTTTTGCCTGAAGAGGCTTAGAGGTAAGCATAATGTTCAGAAGAAATCAGAGCCTGGGCTGAAACTCTAACCCACCCCTTCCTTTGGGTGTGACCACAGGCAGGTTGCTTAACCTCTCAGTCAGTTTTCCTGACTACCTAAGGGGGGTCACCATATGTTTCCCATGAGAATGGCAGCTTCACTAAAGTTTACCACAGGGTGTGTACTTAATCACCCTTTCCTGGCAATAGTTTAATTTTTTAAACCATTACTTTTTATTATAAAGTCATATTGTTGACAAATGATGAAGAAGAAAAACCTGACACTCCTATTCTCACCCTGTATTACACTGGAATGTTTTCTTTGTCCCCATTTCTACTATCTAATTTCTGCTATGAGTGGCTCCTGGTGACTGGCACATTACAGTACAGACATATAGGTGAGGAGAAAAAGCCCTGTTCTTTTTCCCACTGGGCAGTAAAATGGGGGGTCCTCATGGTATACACACCCTCAAAAATCCTAGACATGGTTCACCATGGCAGATCCTCTTTGACTCCCATGCAAGGGCTCTTCTCCAAGAGAATTATGCATCCTTGGCACCAAGTTTAACACTTCCCCTACCATTTAGCATAACAGATAATGGCTGGCGGTGCAGTCATGCCTCAGTTTGTGACCACAGTATTAATGAGAAAAGCATCCTCACTTATGACTGTGGTAGTGACCTCGCTCTCGTTTTCTGCCCTCCTCTTTCCCCACCACATCCCTGCAGCATCAGCAGCACTGAGGACTCCTTCAACATGGAGAAGAAACCCCCATATGCCAGCACACCATACTTTGAGAGGTAAGTCTGCTGTCTTACCAGGAAGGTTGCAGGTCTACAGAGGGGAAACAGCAGAGGGAGATTGCCACTCTGTTCACTTGTTTTTGTCTGCTGTTTTGCTGCTTCTGATCCAGTTTCAGATATGTCACACCACTGTGTATCCCTTATCAGATGTTACACTTGTGTGAACTAAGTAAAGCCTTTGAACCCAGCTAAGAGCAGAGTGAATGCAAAGGGCCACTGAGAAAGGAGATGGTGGTGTCTGAAAGCCTAAGGGACTCATGTCAGCAGGAAAGGTCCTTGGGATTAGAACCTATTTGATCACTTTATAAACTTACAAATCTGATGGAAAAAAACTACAATAGAAAGTGGTGTGTGGGAAGTGAAGAAAAGAAAAGTAGGTTACTATCATGGAAAAGCCAGAAAAGAGCCAGAGGGAACCATTCATTTGCAATGAGTGAAGGTGGGGAGAGTGCCTTACTCTGCAGTTTCAAAATCTGTCACTAGATGACAGCAGTTCACAGGATGGTCTTAATGATGAAGAAGTTCCATTTTTCAGTTCTTGGAATAAGGGAGCAAGGTTCTTAGACATGCAGTTTACTCAGGTCATAGTGAAGGAGACAGCTCTGGAAGAATAAATAATGTGTCTTGAGATATCTGAGTTACACAGTGAGTATCACAGGGGTCCAAAAGTATATGGGCCAAGAGTCAGGGCTCAGTGGCCCCAGGGTGTGAACATAAGTGCCAGCAAAACAGGTGGCAAGGTAGGATGTACAAGGACATGTCTCCTGTAGGGGAAGACATGGGTCTTCCTGTTCTAGAGGGGAGTAGATATGTTAGGCTGGGGGCAGAGACGGGCAAGCTGCCTGGAATAAGAATCTCATCAGGGTGTCTACACGTACAATAGCAAGTAAGATAAAGATACATGACCACTTTCTGGAAATAATGTGAGGGTCTACAGAGGCCCAATCTGGCCTATGACAATGTACCTAATTGCATACCACAGAAAAAGATGGCAGGCTAGGAATAGTGGCAACAAACCTGGGCCTAGCTATGTCAAACCAGAGGGTCTGACTAGTAACATCAGTAGTCTGTATGCCAGCCTGACCGCCAGGTTCTTGTTTTTCATCACACAGAACAACTGGAGGGATCTGTACTTACTGCAACAGAGAGATCCTAGACTGTCCAAAGATTACCCTTGAACATCTTGGCATTTGCTGCCATGACTATTGCTTTAAGGTAAGGAAGAAAGGTGGTGCCATTGAGAACATTGTCCAGAGTTAGGGTTCCTATGGGTTCAGAGACTGTGGAGAGGGCTTGAACTCAGTATGATTGAGCTCCATCTGAGAGGCTTTGCAAAATTGGGAGTTGAATGAGCTTCCAAGTCAAAGGAGGTGAATGAGTGGTGGGGACAGGAACCTGATTAGAGGGGACTAATAGGAGAACAGGACATATAGACATGGAGAAAGTGAGTCTGGAGGACTATCTTATTTGGTTGGCTTTGCAGGGGAGCAGGGCAAGCAGATAGCAGAGGCAGCACTGATGGAGGGCTTTGTGAGGGAGATGGGTCTGGAGTCTGACCTGAAGGGGCATGCAGGTATTTTCCAGGTGGCTGAACATGAACAAAGGCAGCTGCCTCCTCACCCATGGCACAGAGGGAATAGGAGTAGGAAAGCAGGTCCACAGGTTGGGGAGGAGATGCAGAGAAGGAGACATGGAGGGGCAGGGATTTTAAACTTGCCTGATTGTGGCTCAGGAAGTTAGAGTTGTGACAAAACAGTGAGGCCTGATATTCTTGGAAGATTCTTGGAAGGCAGACTGGCTGCCTAAGAGCTATCCTATAGACCATGAGCACAGATGTAGAAAGTGAGTTGTTTTTCTAGGATTCCAGAGCTGCTCGGAACCAAGGATTGCAATCCTGGTCCTGACATCAGAGCCGACACTCTGCTTCCTCCCAGGAAAGGTCACCCCATTGCTCAAGCTCATTCGTGTAAATTAGTCTGACAATGTCCATAATTGTAGGTTTTTCTTACTTTTATTAGGTTGATATAACATTTTAAACCTAACAGCTGGTATTGTTACATTATGAAAAAAGAGAGGACACCCATGTCCACAGCATCATAACAGCTCTTCAGGGCCCCTGTTCTCCACAGTGTGAAGCACATTGCAAGCCAAGATTATTGATTTTTTTTTCTGTGTTCCTAAAGATTACCACCTAAATGATCAGCACCATCGATTGGCTAGGTTGAGGTGCAAGAACTGGTCCACAATAGCTAAAATGACAGAAGTGTAGTACAGTGAGTCCTCACTTAACATCATTGATAGGTTCTGTGACTTTAAGCATATAACGTTACATGCTGAAACCAGTTTTAATGTGTACAAGACCAATTTTAGTACTGGCTAATTGATATAAACAAGTTAAGTCTCTTTGGCATCTCATTAACGTTAACGATGTGATCTGCTTAGTGGATTCAGGGCTCAAACCCAGGCCCAATTCTGAAACCTGTGCTCTTAACCACTATGCAGTCATCCCGCCTGCTAGTTTTTGTGGGGTCTGGTTTTATTGTTTCATTTCCAGTTTGGGTTTTGTATCTGTTTTCTGCAATTTTTAAATTATCTACTTCAAAGTCTAGGGTGTGCCTTCTGCTCAGTGTCTGCCCACCTCAGTCAGGTAGATGCTCCCTCCCCAACTGCACTCGTTTACTGTGTCTCACTTGTGTACTGACCTGTAACTTGTTTTCTCTTACAGTGTGGGATTTGCAGTAAACCAATGGGTGAGCTCCTGGATCAGATCTTCATTCACAGTGACACCATCCACTGTGGAAAATGCTATGAGAAGCTCTTCTAGGTGGGTGCTGTCACCCCAAAAGCCAAGCAGCCAGGATTATTAGAGGGAAGAAATGTGCCCTGGTCTCCCTCTGAGTCTCAACATAGGACACTGATATCCCTCTTAGCATTTATTATGTTCAGGGGCCCTGAGTCCTCTGTTCCTATGCCCTATGATACTTTGAAGTCTTAGGTGGAAAGACTCTCCTCAGGAACACTTCTAATTTGCAGAGGTTGTAGTCTCTTCTTCTCAAGAACTGCCTTCCCCGCAGCACCTCAGTTGAGCCTTCTAGCTGCTCTGGGAGGCCAGCCAGGCCTGTGTTGTTACCATTGTTGGGGGACAAGGAAGTAAAGACCTAGAAAGGAAAAGGGCCTGGAGAAACACCTAGCTTGTCAATGGCAGAATCAGGACTTCAACCCTGGACTTCAGATTCAGGTTGAGGGCTCTCTACTATAGGCCCTTAGGCCACCTTTACCATTGCTTGTATAGCATATGATAAGAACTGGACAGCCAAGGTGTTTAGTAAAATAAGATACAACTGCAGAGGGGGCGGGCGGCAGCAGCTAAAGGCCAGGGTAAGCAGGCATGTGTATCAGAGGATGATGCCATTCTGGGGCTGGCCCGACCAGAAGGAACTGCTTGGTCAGCCTCTGAGCCACGTGGTCAATACTGCCTGCAGACAAGTCTGTATGCTAAAAGCCAGCAGAATCAACCCCAGTGTCTGAGCTTCATGAAACCCAGTGCCCATAGGACACTGCCTTTTCAGATCCTGGTAACCCCTCCTCTTTAGCACCTCCTCAGCTAGAAGCACAGAGCAGAATATCTCCCTTGAAGACTGTGGAAATGGGTGGCAACCAAGTATTCTACCAACAACAAGCCTGTTTTGCCTTCTCTCCAGAAGGCATGTTGACCTGCACTATTAATCCTGATGCCTGGCGCAGTCACCCACTCCAAGAGCCTCTGACTGGTTGTTGGATTGAATTTGTATTTCTAATCTCATGGCTACTTCTATTTTCTTTTAGGCTCTCCAGGCTAAGAAGAAGCTGATGACTTCTGCACAAGTCTAGCCATCCCCAGTTATCCCAACTTGCTGGCTGCTCTTCCCTTATCACTTGGTTTCTTCATCCTTTGCCCTTCTCAAGTTGAACTTGCTTACATCCAATAACATATGCTAATGATGCTATGGTAATTACTTATGTGTGTAGCTTTTTATAGCTCAGAAAGTACTTCACATCCATGACTTATTTCAAGATCAAGCAAAGAAGATTGAACAAGAATTCCATCTTTGCTTCCCTAAGGCATGTCGGCTGCCTGATGAGTTTAGGTGGCCTGGTATGATAGGCTTAGGCAGGGGCATTAGGTTCAATGTGTACTGACTTGGGACAGAGAGCAAATCACACTTTGGTTTGTAGGTCTGAGTGTACCTTTGATACTTTAGAATACAAGGGGACCCCTGAAGCTTTTGAGGGACTAGGTTGAAGACTACTGACAATCCCTGATGGGTAAATTGCAGACATTGAATGCTAGGGATTGACATAGGCCAATGTTTAATTTCTCTATTTGCCATATATACATTTTAAACTTTCCATATACTTTGAAAAGTAGTTAGTTGCTTTTGATTGAGTTATATAGCAGATTTTAATTACCTCCTCTACCCCCTTTCACTATATAGTAGAGGTTATCTTTCCTGCAGGCATGTGGGCACGTATTCGAAAGTGTACACAATTTTGTTTAAATTCTATGGGATGTGATTGTTAGGAGGCTACTGACCAAAGGAACATCTGTGTCTGATCTTGATAGCTGATTAATACCTTTGCCCTCAATTCCCAATCCCGAAGCTTTACACAGAAATCTTCTAAAGTAGATATAGAGTGCATACACTCCAGCAGGATTAAGCAGGAAGAAAAGCAGTTAATGTTTCTTGAAGCCTTACGACATGCCACACATTATCACAAAGTGATGGTGTTAATGCCCATTCTAATTCTTTGTGGAGGGTATTCTTGTCCCCAGTTTACCTATGAGGATATTGAAGCTTGGAGAGGTGGTCATTGTATTATGCAGAACCATTGCTGTCTCTTCAGTAATACTAACCACAACAGCAAGCACTGATTTAGTGCTGAGTATGTGCCAAGTACTGTGCAGAGGTTACCTAATCTTATCAGGTAACACAGTTCCCCCTGACAAACTCTAACACCGTGGGGAAGGTATGAAATCACACTCCTCCTCTGGGTATCCTGGGTCACCCCATGAAGTACCACAAGGACCAAACTGTCCCCCTTCCCTCTCCTCCTCTTTCTGTAAAAACAGTTTTGAACTGAAATGCTCTCAGACGGGAAGAGATATGACTCACAGACCTTCCTAAAGAGGAGTTTGTCACCCCACGGAAAGTTTCAGTGGGCTAGCTGATCTGAACACAGGGCCTTCAGTGGCCTTCTATTGTCCAATCCAGACTCTTTTCCAAGCTAGTAGAAACCTATTGGCTGGCTGGACAGCTGCAGGCCTATCCATGTAGTCAGTGATGCTCTGCTCAGATTCAATTGTGCTCCTCTGCCTTTGGGACCAGCAACACTGTAAGCTCCTCAAGGGGAGGAACAACCTGGGAGTATTTCTAATGAGAAATGAGAGCCTATTCTCTTTATTACAAAAAGTTTCTCCATCTCTCTTAAGTTTCTGCGCCCTGTGCACACTGACTGGTGGACTTGTTCTTCCCGCCAAATGATCAGAGTGGAACATTCCATTTATTTTCATAGATGGGCATCAGATTTGCTCTGGAGAAAACAAGTGGCACAATTACCAACACTAAATATAAGCTAGTCTCTCTGAAGTCTAGCCTGCAGCATGAGACTTTGCACATGGTAGACACTGACACATAGATGCTGAGTAAATGAGTGAAAGCAAGGGTAAGATCACTCCTTGGGGTGGGACATTCCATCCCTGAGTCTTGGTACAGGACCAGCTAATGGAGAGCAGGATAAAGAGGTCCAAGATAGTCTGGCTTCCCTACCTTCAAGTTACACTCTGCCTTTAAAGGGAGTTTTAGAACCAACATGCAAGAGATTGACAGAAACCTTGCAAAATCAATGTTGATTTCAATCAAAAATAACCTTTTCAATCTAAAAAGGCAGGAATTCTGCAGACTCAAGGAAGAGTGGTGGTTGCTTTACACTTTTGCTTCTTTTTAATTGCCTAATGTTTTTAATCATACTTGCTTAACCTGTATCAATACACACAATTGTAATAAATGTTAAGATACTACATTGTCAATATTAAGGTTTCCTTTTTTAAGTGTAATAACTTGGTGTATTTGGTTGTGTGATTTCTCCTATTACCTGAAGCCATTCTCTCTACAAAAGCTACTTTAAAGTGGAAATACTTTAAAAAGCATCAAATTTAAAAAGAAAAAAAAACAGCAAGATCTAGAAACTATTCATGCACAAAAGCAGGACTTTTAAACTTGTCAGATCGTAATGAAAAACATTTTATTGTTTTGGGTTCATCCTGCCCTTCATTATCATTGCAGACAAATGGCCTTCTATTCCTTATTGCTCACTTGCAGTGACCAGGAGCATAGTCCCTTATAAGCCCATTCTGTCTGTGAGCAGACCCAGCTTTAGAAAAGAACAGTCTTCAATGAAGTTCTTTCTCCCTTGATGATCTATAATCCCTCTCATGTGCCAACACCTAAAATAGAAAAAGGTGCTTATTAAGTTCTCCCTTTGTGAACTCTTCTCCCATTTAAACACCCCTTGTCTCATCTATCACCTCTTTGACAGTAATTCTGAATATGCATTTTCAAACACCCTCCTCAGATGTGCCCTCCCACAGACATCTGAACTCATTCCTCCAGATGTGTACCAATGGGCAAGACAGTTTCATCTTTTTCATTAAGGCCAGTGTCCCAGGCTGTCAGAGTCATGTTGAATCATTGTTCTTTCTATCAAGTGATCCATGCCTCTGAGTTTTATATCTGAAAGTACAATTTGCCTGCCATCCAGCCAAGGGACAAAGGAAAGGATGATCAAGAAATCAGTCCAAAGAAGACATGACAGAATTCCCTTCACTACTGAGCAGAAGGACCCAGTGTTCAATAGCTACTGAACTAGTATCCGTGTAGCTACTTTCTCACCCCAGCCACAGCCACCATCTGGGCTACATGAGCACAACTGGGAAAGGGTGAAGAGGTTTTCCTACTTCAGAAGATAAGGACTACAGCTGCAGCTCCTAAACAGGTATTTCCAGGACTTGTTGGTGACGGTATGCCCCGCTAAAAACCTAAAACCTAAAAAAAATAGGGTAGTATTAGTTACTTTGTCAGGTCATATCTCATTCTATGAGAATCTTTCTCAAATAGAACATTCCAGTCAGAGCCTTGGCTTTATGACCAATGTTTCAAATTATACCTTGTTAAGAAGGAGGGCAGGTTCTTACTGAACCTAGGCAGGTAATTGTATCACCATGAAAATAAAAATGCTCAAAAAGAAATTACAAGTTCTAGAGGGATTGGGCAGGGAGAAAAAGACGTGTTTAATTTCTGTTATAAAAGTATAGTCTACTAAATTGTTACAAATTATGGATAGCTTATAAGAAATGAGAAGGGAGTTCCTTATATCCAGAAAATACAGTATTAAACATCAGTAACATTCCAAACAAAACCCATAATCATCCTTCATGAGTTCATTTAGCCCTATGTAATTAATTCTCAATTCTCAGTCTTGGGTTAGCAATCTCATGAATCAATCAACTTCTTCACTAGAGTTCTGGAAATTCTGATTCAGTCTAGTGTTAGGATCTCAAAGCTATTTAACCAACATCATCAGTAGCTTGTGCCCCCAGAGCACCTGTCATAGTCCTTTACATGGGGGCATGAGACAGTCCCTTTTTCTTGAAGGTGGGGCATTCTAGCCTGTAGCTGATTACAAGTGATTTCAGGGAAGCCTCAGTGTAAAATAAAAAACTATCTGTGCATGACAAATTACTTACAAAACTCCTGCCTTGACAAAGAAATTTGGTTGTTTCTTTGGCATGAAACATTTTTTAAAAAATAACTGAAATTATGACTGATAATGCTATACTCTTGTTTAATGTCAGGCAAAGCAGAACCAGGACATATTGTAGACAGTGAAGGCATTGGAAAATCTCTAGGGAAGGAACTTCATACAATTTCTGAAATATTTATATTACTAACATTTTGCCCACACAAATTTAACCTAGGGAAGGTTAGGCATCTTTTCTGATTGACAAAGCCTCCCAACTCGATACATCAAATAAACCTAATTATTTCTACCACCTGTGTTTTTACAAGATCCTTTGTTGTTTTCCAGGGTCCCTCAAAGAAGGTTGAGATCAAGATTATATTTGAGTTTAGAAAAGCAAAATGTCAAAATTGTCAGGAGGTTTGAATTCTTGCTTAAATAAGATCATGTGTTAATGAGACACACTACATGGCTTTCTATTTAAAGTGACAAAATATTTTAAAATTAAATATAGGAAGTAATGCAATGGTAAAGAATCTTAGCTCTTTCAAACGTGAGAAGGCTTGGTTCTCAAGTAACTAAGGACATGAAAAAGTCAACAAAGTAAATTATTCTAAGACACTGAACCTCTGCTTTCTATGTGGATTACTTTAAAAGCAAAAGAAACCCTTTTACAACCTCCTATGAAGAGCAGACCAGTAGTCTTAGAAAAAAATCCATTTTAATGGATAAAATCTAATTCTACTTTTGCATCAGTGTACTATTTGATATTATAACTCATTTTAAGTATCTCATAAATAAACCCATTGACCTTTAGCGAGCTCTAAACACAAGAGATAAAATTTCTATTCCACGAAGCTTCTACAACTTTCCATACTCATTCAGGTTTTGTACTTTTGGTGTAAAAAAAAAATGCCCAAACCTGTAGGGATTTTTAATAAGAGTTTATTTGAACCAAACTGACCACATATATGTTGGAGCAAGATCTAAAATGCTCCTGAGAATAACAAACAGTTTTGAAGCTTCTTTTATGCATTTGAAATTAAGGCAGGAACACAGGAAGATTACTTGAGCATGAGGGAAAGCAAGGCCAGGATTGAAACACCAGAGAGTTAGCAAGATTATGTGCTTTCTTAAGCATGGTTATGCCTTCAAAGGGCATTACTTCTGGCATCTCAAAGGTGTTAACCTAGATGCACAAGAACAACAAACAAGGTTTGCTTAAAAGTTATAGGGCATGACTACCCACCATGACCTACACAGGAATTAATGATCAGATCACCCAGCGAGGTTACTTTACACAGAACTCCTTTTTTCCATCCACACTCCTACACTTTCATTTTTGTCATTCTGGAACAACCATTTCACTTTAGGATAAGATACTACTGTTTTTTCTTAACAAAAACACATCCTGCATACATTACATACTTAATTTAGTGTAAGTGTAAGGTAAGTTACCAAAAGATTTTGAAACCTTTAGAGTTGACATACTACATATAAATCACAATTATTGTTGAAATAAAGTTTTGTCAGAATAAGTTCACTTAAAAATATTACATACATGCATGCATATACAGAAAAACATGCATATAAAATAAATAAATCCTGGGAGTGTGATGTACAGCATGATGGCTGTAGTCAACAATACTGTACTGCATAAAATTTCTCATCACAAGAACAAAAATTGTAACTATATGTGGCAATGGATATTAACTATAGACTTATTGTGGTGATCATTTTGTAATATATACAAATATGGAATCATCATGTTGTACACCTGAAACTAATATAATGTTATATGTTTTCAGGGGTACTTCTTAACCTTCTCTGTTTTCCAGGATCACAGGGCCAGAATAGCTCTTTCCATGGCATTACCCTTTGTGACACCTTATAATACCTGTAATACCATGTGTTTGAGTGGTGGTTTCATAGAGCCACAATGACTTTGTGTTCTGAGAACTCTCAGGTAAAATGTTCCACCTAGGGTCTTCAACGCTCTGACAGCACCAGGTAACTGCCTGTTCTTGGCATGGGAAGTAGATTGATTTAACAGACTCTTAATGGTGTGTTCTTATTAAGTGGGGCCTATTGAGATCTGTGTTCCCCTTCTCAGACATAACAAACATCTGCAGTTAAAGAGAAATAAAGTGATGCCTGCAAATATCTTGCTCAATAACCTTTCATTTAAAACTTTGTTCACTTTTATATTTTTTGATTCTTTCACCTTTTTTACCCAGGATCCCAACCCCACCCCCCAATCTGGCAACCATCATTTTGTTCTCTGTATCTGAATGTTTTTGTTTTGTTTGTACATGTATTTTGTTCTTTAGGGTTCACATGTAAGTGAAATTATACTTGTCTTTTTTGTCTATATTTGAAAGGGCATTTGTCTTACCCTTTCTGACATATTTCACTTAGCATAATATCCTCTGGGTACAAATTGGTAGTTACAAAATAGTCCCAGGGATGTAAAGCACAGCATAGGGAATATAGTCAATTATATTTCAATAACCATGTATGGTGCCAGATAGTTACTAGACTTGTTGGGGGATCATTTTGTAAATTATATAAATGCCTAACCACTATGCTGTACACATGAAACTAATAAACTAATATAATACTGAATGTCAACCATAATTGAAAAATTAAAACTAAAAAATAAATTACATTTTGTTTTAAATATTTTTATTAAAACATTATAGAAAAGCATGTTCTTTTGTATCCCCAATAAAGCAAAAGAAATCTATTCTGTCACCAAAGGCCCACAGTTTCTGGTCCTGAAAAGTAATTGCAGGCTTCAGAGCCTTGGTACTCAAAGCCTAGTCAGAAATCTGCAGCATTGGATTCACCCAGCTTTCGAGAAACAGCAGCCTTTTAGTTTCACCCCATCCTTCTGACTGGGGCTTCCATTTTTATCAAGATCTTCTGGAAATTTGTGCACACTTTCCATTGTGATACCTGTGCCCCAGTCACGCCCATCTCTGAACAGTGCGTTTGGGTCCTGCGGGGGCCAAGGGCAAACCCTCCAGTCTCCTCTCAGTGGAAGAAACCTTCTTCCAAAAAGAGCGGGAAGCAATTCGGATGTTATGTGGATAATACTTGCTCCTGAAATCAGTAGAATAATGGGAAAACGGAACTTGATAGTTTTCAGTCTCTTAGTGAACTCTTAAAATTTTCATGCCTTTGTAAAATGCAGGAAGCAGCTGTACTTTTGCCATGCTCCCCTAGAACACAGTGAAAAAAAAATGGGGAGCAGGACTTTTCTTTAGAACGCACTCTCGGGGGATTTACCTTTGCACTCGGCCCTGCGCTGACTTCTTGTAATATTCAAATAGGAGGAGCCAATGGAGACTGTAATACCTAGCTCTCTTCCAATGGGAAAGAGCGCAACAAGCGCCGTAAATGGTTCTTAGGCCTGGCGTGCCATGCGATGTGTCTGGTGGTTAGCTTGTAGCTAAACCGAGACTGAATGTACACTGCCCCCAGCTTGATTTGAATAGTCTGTCCACCCACACATATCAGGGACTGAGGCAAGGAGACCGCCTTCCGAGGGGGGAGGTAGGTGTCATACTGCAAGGGCGCAGCCGCCAGCGGGCCGTGTGCACCCAATAACCTTTTCCCGCCAACAACTCCCTACCCAGTCTGCATTTCGGCTGCAGCGGCGGCAGATGTGTGGTGGCTGCGGTGCTCTAGCGCTCTGGCCTGCGTGGATACCCAGCAGGTATGGAGTAGAGCCCAGGGCACAGAGAGCAACCCAAACCTCAGAAATTTCCTCCGCCACCTCCCAGTGGCCCTTGCCATGTTCCTTGGCATCTCAGAGGCCAGTGAGCCCCTAGAAACCTATATGGTTTCTCCTGAAGTGGGATACCACTAAACTGAGCCAGGCACCCCACCAGCTCCCTGTCTTTTCCATGCACAATGATCAGTTTAAGTACTGCAGAGGAATCTAGTCCACACCTAACCCTGCCCAGAGCCCTTAGGGAAAATGGCTTTGGCCTTCCTCTGCCAACATCAACGGACCAGAATGGGGGGTGCTTGAGGTAGGGGGTGTGTAAGGGGTGTGGGTCTTAGGGTGGGGAGCCCAGCGTAATGGGAATGGGAAGCTGCCTGGGTGGGAGTTGGGCTTAGGTGGGGGCAGGGTTTGGGAGGAATGGAACACCAGTGGCAGTGTTAGGACTTGGGTGGGGGCAGGGATTGAACTTCTTTTGAGGTGGAACTTGGCATGGGGCTTGCGCTTGCGTGGGGTGGGGTTTGGTGGAGGCGAGGCTTGGGAAGGGGTGAGACTTTGTGGGGGCAGAGTTTGGGAGGGGTGGAATGTATCAGGGGTGGTTATTCGGTGGGGGCAGGGCTAGAGCTTCTGTGGGGCTAGAGCTTTGTGTCAGAGCTCAGGTTTGGATGGGGGCGGGGCTTGGTGTGTGGGCCTTGGGTTAGAGGCTGCGCTTCAGTGGGGGGTGGGTTATGGCACTGGGTGGGTATGAGGGCGAGGGTAAGGGTGTAGAAATGGGGGTGAGATAATAATCTTAAGGTAGGATTCCTTTTGCTGTAGCAATAATACTCAGGGAGCAGTTTTTTGTAGCCCTGCACCAGGGTACTTAATGCACAGCTCCGCAGATTCAGAATTGGTACAGCCGGAGCAGAAGCATGTGGGTCAGAACCCTAGCAAAATACCTCTGCGTTTTCTGGGAACAGGTCCAATGGAGCAGTACCACCTACCCTGGGGCCACGAACTGCCCAACTGTGGACAGAGCTAGAGAGCTGACTATTGAGTACCCGTAGAATCGCTGCATCTGCACCGCCAGAGGGCACTACTCAACTTGGTGAGCAGCTGTAAGGTGGGCCTAAGTTGGGAGGAGCTTCTGTAAACCCTGACAAAGAGCAGAAGAGGGATGGGCTGCCTGTCGAGGTGTACAGGATGCAGGGCAGGATACCAATTAGAGGGAGAGTTGTCTGTCTCCTGCAGTGTGGCACTGGAGACCTTTTCTAGTTCCTTTTTCTGTTCTTGATTCCAGCTCCTATACAACTTGAAATCATAAGCTCTTGATTTTCTGAAATATATTTTATTGATTATGCTATTACTGTTGTCCCATTTTTACTCCCCTTTATCCCCTTTGACCCTGCACCCCCTCCCAGCATTCCCCCCACCTTAGTTTATGTCCATGGGTTGTACATATAAGTTCTTTGTCTTTTCCATTTTCTATACTGTGCTTAACCTCCCCCTGTCTATTTTGTACCTACCATTTATCCTTCTCATTCCCTGTACCTTTTCCCCCATTCTCCTCCCTCCCCCTCCCTACTGATAACCTTCCATGTGATCTCCATTTCTGTGATTCTGTTCCTGTTCTAGTTGTTTGCTTAGGGTTTTGGGTTTTTTTTTAAGGTTCATTTGTTGATAGTTGTGAGTTTGTTGTCATTTTACTGTTCATAGTTTTGATCTTCTATTTCTTAGATAAGTCCCTTTAACATTTCATATAATGAGGTCTTGGTGATGCTGAACTCCTTTAACTTGACCTTATCTGGGAAGCACTTTATCTACCCTTCCATTCTAAATGACAGCTTTGCTGGATAGAGCAATCTGGGATGCAGGTCCTTGCCTTTCATGACTTGGAATACCTTCTTTCCAGCCCCTTCTTGCCTGCAAGGTTTCCTTTGATAAATCAGCTGATAGTCTTATGGGAACTCCTTTGTAGGTAACTGTCTCCTTTTCTCTTGCTGCTTTAAAGATTCTCTCCTTATCTTTAATCTTGAGTAATGTAATTATGATGTGCCTTGGTGTGTTCCTCCTTGGGTCCAACTTCTTTAGGACTCTCTGAGCTTCCTAGACTTGCATGTCTAGTTCCTTCACCAGATTGGGGAAGTTCTCCTTCATTCCTTTTTCAAATAAGTTTTCAATTTCTTGCTATTCCTCTTCTCATTCTGGTACCGCTGATTTAGATGTTGGAACATTTAAAGTTGTCCCAGAGGTCCCTAAGCGTCTCCTCATTTTTGGAATTCTTGTTTCTTCATTCTGTTCCAGTTGAATGTTTATTTCTTCCTCCTGTTCCAAATCATTGACTTGAATCCTGGTTTCCTTTCCTTCACTGTTGGTTCCCTGTATATTTTCCTTTATTTCACTTTGTGTAGCCTTCACTTCTTCCTTTATTTGTGGCCATCCTCAATCATTTCTGTGAGCATCCTGATTACCAGTGTCTTGAACTCTGCACCTGAAAGGTTGGCTATCTCCTCATTGCTTAGTTCCTTTTTTTTTTTTTTTTTTGAGTTTTGATCTGTCCTTTCATTTGGGCTGTCTTTGTCTTGGTGCACCTGTTATGTTGTAAGGGGTGGGACTTTATGAATTCACCAGGGCTGGGCAGCCCACTTAACCACGTTGTGGTGCTGTACATGAGGGAGGGGTCAGGGAAGGAACAATGGTGTTTGCTAGGCTTTTGCCCCTCTTTCAGGCACTTCCTCCACTATCCACAATCGAATTCTGCCCTTTCAGGTTCTGCCCTGGTGCTGATTCCCAGGTGTGTGAGCTTATGTACGTTCTAGGACCCCATGGGTTTCTTAAATGGACTCTCATGTGAGACTGGCAGTTTCTCCCACTGCCGCAACCCCCACAGATTTTTACAGCCAGAGGTTTTGAGGCTTTCTTTTCCCACACTGGAACCCTGGGTTGCATGGTCTGTCTCACTCCCTAGTTGTTCCTCCCATTTTATCCGCATGCAAATGTGGGACCTCGAGGTCTGCCAGCTGCCACCTTGCTGTGCATCCTGTCTGCCCCGGCTGCCCATCTCCACCCCTCCTACTAGTCTAGATGGTTGTTTCTTCATTAACTCCTTTGTTGTCAGACTTCCATACAGTTAGATTTTCTGGCAGTTCTGGTTGTTTTTTGTTTTTAAACTGGTTGTTATTTTTGTATTGGTTGTGCAGGGAAGCAAAGCATATCTATCTACACCTCCATCTTAGCCGGAAGCTCAAGCTCTTGATCTTCGAACACTTAATCCTTGTTGTCCAGCCCTTATCTCACATCCTCCAACCCCCTTTGTTGCTATGACACTTCATTGCTTGGAAGCCAATGACATTACCTGTTGCTCTTGGGGGGCCTTAACCTTACCACATCTGTGATAGAAACCCATGGTCCCTGCTGTTCTTGGCATCCATGACAACACTGAAGCTCTCCATACCCACCAGTTTAATTACATTGTGCAAAACTCCAGCATCTTTCTCATCAATCAGTCATTTTCTGAGAAAGAGGGGAACTCTGTGTTGCCATTCCCCCACCTTTGCCCTGGCAAAGAGGGTGCAGGTGCCCTGGGCCTGCATAGCCTTGTACAGGGGATTGGCATATGCTCCTGGTTTCTACTGCTTGGGGGCTTTGTCAGTGCCCCCAGGCATTAGGCTCTGCCTCCTGATGCTGACCTTTTCACCACAGGCATCAGAAGTACATGCAGCAGAGTCCTCAGACTTTGAAGAGAAACCCGCGGCAGGAGGTCAGCAGGGAAGGGATGAATAGGGGGAGTTTGGACTGGGGAGACATCTCTACATTCTACACTCTACCAAATGATTAGGGGAGCCCTGGGAGGCAGGAACTGAATCCCCATGAGTGGAGGTTGGGGTAGAAGGGGGCACTTGGTGAGGGTGGGAGGTGGGCAATAATGATGCTTTCACCCCTTTTGCATTACAGGCTGTGGATACCTGGAACTCTTCTGCTTTTGTACTTGGCATTGGCTCAGAATTGACTGAGTGTTGGTCAAACTCTGTGAGCAAATTACTACTCCTAGTATTAGATCAGTCCATAGAAAGTAGGAGCAATGGCCGTGACACTGTTAGAGGATTGGTGCAAGGGGATGGACCTGGACCCCCAGAAAGCCCTACTGATTGTGGGGATCCCTGTGGAGTGTACTGAGGATGAAATTAAAGATACTGTGAAGGCAGGCTTACAGCCCTTTTACCCATACAGGGTTCTGGGCATAATGTTTAGACGGGAAGACAATGCTAAGGCAGTCTTCATTGAATTGGGTGACACCATCAATTATGCTACAATACCCAGTCAGATACCAGGAAAGGGAGGTGCCTGGGAAGTGGTGGTAAAACCCCGTAACCCAGATGAGGAATTCATCAATAGATTGAGCTACTTCCTGAAGGATGAGGGCCGGAGGATGGTAGATGTGGCCAAAGCCCTGGGGTATAGCCCTCCCACTGAGACCAAGGAACCACAGAATATTTCCCCAGTTGAACCAATAGTTTTGCAGCCTCTGAAAGAAAACATGTGGTACCGAAAACTCAAAATGTTTTCAGGAACTGCCCTCCCAAGCCCAGGTGAAGAGGACTTTGAAGTCTGGCTGGAGCATGTCACTGAGATGATGCAAATGTGGCAAGTGTCTGAAGTGGAGAAGAGAAGGCGTTTGCTGGAGAGTCTGCACGGCCCAGCTCTGTCCATCATGCGGGTGCTCTGGGTCAATAATGACTCTCTGACTGTGGAGCAATGCCTGGATGCCCTGAAGCAGATCTTTGGGAATAAAGAGGACTATAGAACCTCACAGTTTAAGTTCCTCCAGACCTGTCAGAAGAGTGGAGAGAAAATGCCTGTGTTTTTGGTGCGGTTAGAGCCCCTGCTGCAGAAAGCCGTGCAGCACAGTCCCTTGTCAATGAGAAGTGTGGATATAATTCGCCTGAAACATGTCCTAGCTCGGGCCAACGTGACCAACAGCCTCCGGGGCAAGCTCGAGCTCCTGGATCAGCGAGGATGTCCTCCCACTTTTCTGGAATTAATGAAGCTCATTCGAGATGAAGAGGAGTGGGAGACCAGCATGGCAGTGACAAAGCAGATGCAAAGACCTGTAGGAAGGGGCCGCAAGGTCTCCAGCAGACAAGTATTAGAAGAAACCAGTGATCCTATCACACCTCAGGTCATCGCACCAGCGTTTTGTGAGAGCAGCACTCAGACCATTCAGAAAGGAATTGCCTCGTCATTGAAGCGCAAGCAACTGTCCTGCCACTCTAATGGAGAGGAAGACCTCAACCAGGCCACATGCCCTAAGGTTGAAAACATAACACCACCAAAGCAGAACTCTTACCTTGAAGCAGAAGAGTCGGGAAACGAGGCAGGGGCTGGGGCCGTGAGCCATCCCAAGCCCTAGGAAACATAGGCTCAAAAGATCTAGGCACCCTTTCTCCTAGCAGGCATCAGAAAGAGTTTAACAAGGAGAAGGGACAGTCAAAAGGAATAAAGGACTTGAATGAGGCAGAGAGGCAAGGCAGTGAGGCCCAGGCCAAGCCCCCTCATCCTCCACCAGCTGAAGGAGACTCCACCCACGAAGTCAAACACACTTCAGGGAGAGTCAAGAACAGGGCCCTGAAGAGGTACCAGCGACACAAGCAGGGGGCCACAAGACCCAGCACATGGGATGCTCCAGCCACCAGCAGAGACCCTGCTATTGCAGAGGCTGAAGGAGTTGCAGCTGGAGGCTCTGGCATCGGCCCCATCATCTCGCCACCTCCAAATGTCCACCCTGTGGACTTGGAGCCAAGAATGTCAACAGGCTCCCAGGCTACATGGTGCCCGGAGGAGCCTTCCCCAGGGCCACCCCTGCTAAAGGAAGGCAGCACCAGTGAGGAAGAGCTGTGCGGCAGAGAGGCGGTGCGCCCTTGGAAGGGAGGCCGCAGGGTCCAGCCCGTCTTCAGAATTATCTACACTGCTCTAGGGGAGCCCCAGGAAGGCAGCACCCATGAGCCCCTGCGCAAGTGAGGCCAGGAGAGCCCAGTGCCAGCCTGCAGGCACTTTCCTCTGCATCCTGGAAGGGCTGTGGGGGCAAAGAGAGCAAAGAATGAGAGGAGAAGAGCCTTGGGTGAGAGCCTAGGCTCAGACTGTGTGTGGGGTTGCTGAGTACTTGGGTTAGTGGGGTTAGTACTGTGGGGTTAGGACCCCACAGCTGGTTTTGGGGGCAGTGGGTGTGCAGGGACAATTTTTCTAAAGCAGGAGGAGAAGGGGAAGAGCAGGAGGAGAGAAGGAGGAGGAGGAAGAGGAGAAAAAGGGGAGGAAGAGGAGGAGGATAACAAGGAGAAGGTGAGCAGGGGAGAAGGGGGCAGTTATTGGGGGGCAGTGTTTTGTTCTGTTTGTTTGTGTAGGGCCACTGGAGATCTCAGGAGAGCAGACAGGAGAAATGGCACTGGCCTGGCAAACCACCACTCAGTAACAGCCAGTGCCAACCAAGTCCAACACCAGCCCCAAACCCTGCCAATTCTGGCAGCCAGCCTGGGAGCATCCCTGGGCAGCCTTCCCTGGCCTAGTAGGCGTCTACTACTAGGGGTGCCTGAAGGTGTCTGCCACCTGCACAGAACTGGGAGATGTTAGCGGCCATCTCCTAGGTGCCAGTTGTGGGAAACCCCATTCTCCATGCCCTGGGGCAGGCTGCTCCCTGAACTAGGGAATCCCCACCACTTCACTGTAGGCTCTGTAGTGACCCATGTGCCAAGTACTTGGCTCCTCTCCTACCACACACAAGACATGCTTCCTGTGCAGAGCTGCCAGGTGTGCATGAACCTGGGTGGGTGGGTGTCCTGGCCTGCCTACCAGGGTAGCCACCTCTCGGCCCTGGCACATGTTGTGAGCTCCACTGTCGGCCATGGCTCTGCTCACTCTTGTCCAGTGTCCTGAGCTCAACCTCTGCTTTCTCGGTGTTGATTTCGGTCAAGCACTGCTTGTTCTTGTGGGGATGTGTGTGTGCTTCTCTGAGCAGTTCCTGTACCTCCACTCCCACCCCGGCGACCCTGTGCCCAGTCCCAGGAGATGGAAGGAAGGGCCAACGAAGGCGAGGCTGGGCCTTATCCAGTGACCTCGGAAGGAAGAACTGGACCAGGGACCAAAGGGGCTGCCCGAGGCTCCACGGGGACTGCTCTGATGTGCCACCCTGTTGTTCCTTGTGACTCGGCTTCCTCGGCTTGGAGGAGTGCCCCCCTGCTGTGTTGTCCAGCATCCTGTGACTGTCCTGTGCAGGCCACAGGGCAGGGCCAGGCCCCAGCATGTTGGCCAGAGGGGGAGGGGAGCCCTGCAGTGAGTGGACATCGCCAGCGTCCACGGCCCTGCAAAGGCCCGTGGTGGGGCCCTCAGGAAGGGGGACTAGGGTGGGAGGGCTGTGGTGTGGGGGGCAGCTGAGGCACTAATTAGGGACCCCAGAAGGAGGAGGGAGGTGTGAGACCTATGGGCTCTAGTGGCCATTAGAAGTTCCTCTCTGTTGTCATTCCCTTTCTTCAAATATGTCAGTAAATGTTTCTCTTCAATAAATTTTGTTGAATGTTCCAGCTGAGTTTACCTTCTGCTTTGGGCAATTGAT